>NC_134403.1:21954005-22254005 GCF_038048845.1 Mixophyes fleayi | reverse complement strand
TTGGTAATTGGCTCCTGACATATAAAGGACTGTAATATGTGTGTGTGTGTTTGCTTTGTAGTTATTTTAGACTGTAAGCTCCAATGAGACTGAAGTGAAGGATTCAATAGTCTCTGGAAAGCCTTGTGTAGCTTGGTGGTGCTAAACAAATAAACGATAGTAAAGAATAAAGTTGCTCTGGTACCAGTCCTCTCCTTGTGAACTTGTATCATGAAAATTGTTCCCACAGGATGAAGAGTGTTTATGTATGGAGTTTTGACCAGCTTGAAACAAAGCGCACTCTTTCTCCAAGTTAATTGTCAAGTTCGAAGTCGGAGTAAACAGCTGTCCATGGGATAAAGCCTGGCCAGTGACACACATCGAGACGAAATGGAGACAGACTCCAACAGGTTGTAAGAGTGATGTCAAAACTGGGAACGATACTGTTACAAAATGCCAACACATTTAGTAACAACCATGTTTATTCTTCAGGACATTAAATGGAACCCCCAGTTGCATTACAACATTTATCGCAATTGGTCGCGAGATTCGGCAGAATGGAGTAATTCATATTCTACCCGTTTTCCACCAGGTTCACCCTGCGGATCCTGTTCAACCAGTCGGTATTCAGCTTGGTGTATTTATCCTTTTCACAGGATAACTCCACCTACCAACTAATATTTAAGTTCCAAAGCAACACAAGAATTGTGGCGCATAGGGATCAGTGCACTGCTACAACCTAATTTTGGAAGCTCCAAACCAGTAGGCTGAGCATGCACTGTTCAAATAAGGGTTATCTCTCTTAATACTTCAGTGTTCCCCCACTGATGTGACTAAAAAGCAAATATTTTGACATCTTCTGATGCGCACAAAAGGGCGGTCTGTAAAGACAGATACTTGTTGACGTGTTTCGCCTGCCAAAGCAGACTTCACCCAGGGCATGGATTATAAGTGAGAATATTTGTTTAAATCAAAGCCTGTGCTCACCACACGATTTGGAGCTTCTGAAACCAGATGGAATTCTGTGGTACCCTGTGGGTTGGTGGTAGATGGTGGATAGTTCACTTCTATTTCTGGAAAGTTGGCAAATTCACAAAATCTGAAATTATCTAATGAATTAAGATAAAAATATGAAATAATCCAACAAATTAAAAAATGATTGCAGCAATATCACTAGTAATAGTACAATATACAATATCAATAACTTCCTAAAAACATGACTAGACATGAATAAAATAATAAAATGATTACAAAAGTGAATGTAAATTCATGGAATTTCATTGACTAACCATGCTACTAAAGTTATAATATTCTTACAACAGTCTGAATCTTAATAATTATATATATATACCTTGATTAATGCCTATGAGTTGAATGGTATTGACCCCTTCTGATGCCAAGTAGCTACTTACAAGTAAGCTCTGAAGGTTTTTAACTGGTCAGGGCTAACATGTGACAGTTATAGCTACCTCTGAGATCTCTCCAGCAGCCAAGAGCAGGGTTCGAGGAGGCAGGCTTGACGGAAGAACCCAAGTAGGGGCAGCAAAGTGTAGCTGTGAAACATTGCTGGATCGATGTCAGAGCTCTTGCATACCAAGTGGGAGGCCTGGGTTCCATTCCCAGCCAATGTAGCATCGTGTTGGTGGAGTGGGTGTGGCTCTTGTGGCTGAGGTTAGTGTAGGTGGCATAAATGCATAGGCAAACAGGGGGGGGATCCAAGTGCCTGGAACCCCCCCCTCCAAGCCTGGGGCACTGTATAATTGAGGTGGCTGGACCCTGCTCCCACTTCACACAGCTCTTCTTAAAAAGGGAGAGCTGTGTGCACCTAACAGTAGTTCACGCAGCATTGTCCATGTATATTATGGGGATAGGAAGAGTTGGAGAGCAGCCAAGCACTGTCTAATATTATAGCCACGCCCCCATGCATGCTGGTCACGCCCACTGGTGGCGTGGTGTGGAAACCCACTCTACAAATCCTGCGTTTGCCCCTGAAATTTTGGCGCCCCCCTTTATACCCGTACATATAAAACCTGGCATTGGCAGGAAATATGGAAAGCTGAGCAATAAGTGAACACAGATAACACAGTGCATATTGCATACACTGTAATATAACATACATTTATGCATTCTGTATAAGCTCACATGGAAGATCTGTGGTTGCTGGAGGACAAGCCAACGTACCAGCAACAGAAAAATGGGCCTTCTCAAAAACTGTGGGGGATGTGGTTTGTCTAATGTGGGTTTGGTTTTATATAGCTAAAAAGAATCGTTATGCCATAGAGCTATAATCAATTTCAACATCTAGCAGCCTCATCCGAGTATTATTACACATCCTTGTGACCGCCACACAATATAGAGAACTTGTGACCGGCACATGATACATAAAGCATCCTTGTGACCGCCACACAATATAGAGAACATCTAGCAGCCTCATCCGAGTATTAATACGCATCCTTGTGACTGCCACACAATATAGAGAACTTGTGACCGGCACATGATACATAAAGTATCCTTGTGACAGCCACACAATACAGAGAATATATTTGTGACCACCACACAATATAGAGATTATGCTCCCTTAGCCATATCATGGCAGGCCCTCCAGCAATATTATGGTCTCCCCCCAGCCACATCATGCCCTCCCCAGCCAAATCTTACCCACAGTCCACTATACTTACCTGTGCAGACATGCAGTGCTGTTACCATCATGGAAGCTTCCTGCAGTGTGAACAGGATTACCTCATCTCGGGACACTAAGAATGCCACAGACAGCATTCAGGAATGAGAGAGAACTTGGCAGCAAAGCTAATGCATAGTATGGGTAGCGACTCAAGAGCAGACACTCCACACCCACCCTCGAAAGATGAAGAAAAAAAAAATCACCTACAAAAAATGGAAAACAAAGATAAACATAAAAACCACAAACAATAATATACATCAGGCAGCCTCCAGGCAGGACAGACCCTGGCACTTTGTACATGCCCTCGCCCTCGGCACCACTGACCTCCACATTTTGTCTGCTTATATATATTGCACTTATTGTGCTATATTATGAGTGAGTAAATAAGCTGAAATAATACAATGCCAGATCTTATTTATATAACCAGTTGTTACAAAAAAGACATCGTCCAAAGTGAGGACATGGTGTAATTATGTGACAGCTTTGTACCATCTCGAACAGACAGAGGAAATATAATTATTAGTAACACAGAAGCCAATCATCCAAACACATTCTGTTCTGATGCTGATGTGTGGCTGATTACAGAGAAACATTTGAGACTGTTCCTTGCAAAATAAGTAGTCCTAAAAAATCTATTGCTATCAGAGGTCACTTGATTGCCTAAATTATCTCTCTACTTTAGTGCGACAAAATCAACGAAATATCTCTCAAAAGTTTAAAACAAAGCAAATTAAGAAGTGTGGTTCTGTCTTGAACAAAGAAAATGAATGTATTTACTTGTAGAACTATTTAAATGAACTAAGTTGCTTAAGAAGTAGGATTATGGAACTTTGTCTCATATAATCTATTTGCTTTGCAGCCCCACATTGACATGCTGGTCTCAGGGGCTATGTTATTTGCAGAGATTTTGGGAAATTAGCCCAATATTGTATCATGTGCCGTAAAATGACTAGGCTGCCTGATATTAGTGTAATTATAATCAGTAGGATTATTGTCTAGTGTGTTTATATATATGGTTGGAAGATCAACTATTGGCCTATGTGTGTGTGTTCATGTTCCAACTGCACTTACAGGCTCCAGCTAACAAAAGTGGTCAATTGGCTGGAATCATGGCCGTCAGGAGGATTTTTGGGACCCCATATGGCCAATGCTATACATGCAGTATGGGGACACAACCGAGCTGACCCTCCTCTATGATACATACACACAGCTTTGGTAACAGTAAGTGCTCTCTGTTCGCAGCCTAGGTAGTATCTGACCTTGCTGATAAAATAAGAGGCCATTGGTCCACGTATTCATTCCACCTCACCCATAATCCAGCTCTGATGGTCACTGGGTGCCATTTTCCCCAACCTAACCACCACGGCTGGGTCCCTAGAGGAGACCCAAGTACTTTGTACTTGCCCTGCCTCCTCATACCCCCTCAGTACCCCTTGCTGGATTTTCTGCTACTGTTGTCAAATTAGACATTTGATCCAATTTGACAACAGGTCAAATTGGATCAAATAATATTACTAGGTGCTTGATAAAGTCCTGAAGTGGAGGGTGAAACGCGTTGGTTGTGGGGGTTCTTTTTCCCTAGAGGCACAGATGAACACTATCACCAGGACTTGACTATTTTGAGGTCTCATTATTGCAATTATCCCAGGAATTCAATGTTTTATACCATGTGCAATACCATATCCATCTGGTAGGAATCCATTAGTATTCTGACTTGCCCTTGGATTATACTACTATAATATTTTTATGTTTGTTTATGCTTTTTATTGACATATTAAAAGCTGAATTTTACAATATAACACTAGATATATTTTATCTGCCCTTTTTTATGCTCGATATATCTATTGTGTCCATATGTATCATCAAACAACTTGAATCAGAGTACTGAATACTCTTAAAATACAACCCTCTCAATAATTCTACTGTTTGTAAGTTTACACACAATGGGAGTTTGGAGGTGAAGATGGAAATCACAGTTCATTGATCACTTCCTACAGGGGGAAGGAATTCAACACATTTTTTTTAAATTATCACTACAAAGAATTAATTTTGGAGTTAATATTTTTTGTCTTTACACAGTATCACACTATGTTTATGTCTTTTTCTTTTTACACATGTGTATCACTTTGTGAATGAATGAATGATATATAAGAGAAGAGGACAGATCTTCATCAGAAATATAAGTATTCTTTCAGTCATATGATTATTCACTTGCAATATATGTTTGATCTATGATCAATAAGGTTGAAGGTATATTTCAATCACTTTTTTAGGTGATCATTCAGTTAGTTATAAAGTAAAGAATATTAGGTTTCTAATAAACTTTAAGCACTTCATTTATGCTCAGAAACACTTAAAAATTTAGTTACTGTCATTTTGATACTCTGCCTTAAGACAGTAATCTTCCCCCTGTCTGTTAGAAGGTTGTTGACTGCATGAATACTAGATTAAGGAGATTATGTAAAAAGTGTTGGGCAGCATGGTGGCTCAGTGGTTAGCACTTCTGCCTTACAGCACTGGGCTCATGAGTTCAATTTCTGACCATGCCCATATCTGTGAGGAGTTTGTACGTTCTCCCAGTGTTTGCGTGGGTTTCCTCTGGGTGCTCCGGTTTCCTCCCACCCTCCAAAAACATACTGGTAGGTTAATTGGCTGCCAGCAAATTGACCCTAGTTTGTGTGTGTGTGTGTGTGTGTGTGTGTGTGTGTGTGTGTGTATGTTAGGGAATTTAGACTGTAAGCCCCAATGGGGCAGGGACTGATGTAAGTGAGTTCTCTGTACAGTGATGATGATGATGATGATGATGATGATGATGAAGTGTTAGGTCTATCAATATCAGTAACACGCTCCCAGTAACTGTGACCTGGATGCCTACTGTAAAGAATTACAAAGGATTTCAGCTCTTGATCTTACCATTACCTTTCGCACAGTTTACAGATAACCTGAATTAACCCTAACACAGTTCTCTCACACCTATGCACACATATTATTTGTCATCAACTTTTGAATGAGGGCAACAAAACCCCAATATACTGTCAGGCAAATGTACCTGCTGGCATACACTATGCTCCCTGGGGTGGGAATAACACTTCACACACCATCCATCAAAGGGTTAACATGGTCAAGCAATATTCTTCATAAAATTCTTAAGGATTCATTAAGGTATCAAGGACGAAAAGATGAGTTTCACGAGCTTCGTTACACTGGCACTTATTGTCAAATGCTGGATCTGATGCATAACAAACATAATATGCACATAATAAAGGTATACAAGAAAATTTTGCTAGTTTAGGCTTCAAAACTCTCTGTACAATAAATATGTGGTTTGGATGGAAGGGCTGTAAATTAAACTGTTGTTCATAAGAGGTGCAACAGTAACATTATATATAATATAGTGAGGATTAGCATTAGTTCAGTGGTAGGTAAAGTGGAGTCAGTCATGATATGAGACAGGGACAGCAGTAATGCAATGCAGCGTGACCTTGCTTGACCTTGTGTGTTATTATTTTGCAGCAGACATGAAACCTGTCACACACAGGCCGCTTTTCACTTTTCAGAAAACAGTTCAAGCAAAACGAAAATAAATCCTGTTCATCGGAGTGCTAACTGAACAACCAGAATCCTCTCTGTACCAGTATCTCACTGTGTGCAAAGACACTTTCAAAGTAAAGTTTTGCAACCTGTTTTTTACAGTCTGTTTGCAATCATGGCTCTCAGCTCCTAGGTGTGATACACCCAAATCTGGTGTAGGCAGATCTTGTACACACATACTAGTCTGTGTGCAAACTATAATTCTGGCTTTCTCCCTCAAACCTACAGTTGATTTTGGATTGGAGATCCTGCCCAAATCCCCCACTGACCCTCCCTAATTAAGCTCCAGACCCTTGTGACATCCATCTTATTCATACTTGCCAACTTTTCCTCGTTGGCTTCAGGGAGATCCCGGGGGTTGTGGGCGTGCAGAGGCGGGGCTTGACGAATCACATCATTTTAGCCCCGCCCCTAAACGATTGTCACAATTTTGACCAATTACAGTAGGGGGTGGAGCTAAGATTACACAATACTTGCGTCATTAAGCCCCCCCACCCCCCCCTGAGAAACGGTAGGGTTGCCCTGCTCTCCCTGGAGCCCGGGAGGTCTCCTAGAAATGCAGGAGTCTCCCGGACATTCCATGAGAAGAGGCAACTATGCGTTAAAGAAAAGCAGCTAATGAATCTCTAGAGACTGAAGTGTCTTTTACATTTCTGTCTCCATTACTGAAGTCATGTTGTCTTATCTGTCAGTCTTTGGTTAAACCTTGGTCTCCATGAAAATGGCCACCTCCATAGGCATCAATACATGGACATAGGACACAATTTCTGAACTGTGTCATCATGCCACAGATGGCGAAGCCAACCACGTCTTGTACTGGCTCAGCATCAGGGAGAATGCCAGACTCTTCAGGGAGTGAGGGAGATCACCCCTATTTCAGGGAGTCTCCCTGACATTCAGGGAGAGTTGTCAAGTATGATCTTATTGAAACATACACTTTTTCTTTATAGTTCCTTATATATAACACTGCACTATTGGCGTTTACCAAATGATAAAATAGTATAAATAAAAACAAAATATAAATGCACTATTTGCTTTGTCTTGTCATGGGAGGACTCCAGATTTCTGGATTTTTCCACCTAAAAACACACCGGCGAACTGACACAGCATTTCAATAAGGGGGACGGGGGCGTATCTGGTGGCACATGTGCAGATTTGATTCGCTATTTTTAACCAAGCTGGCAAAACATTATACTGCATGTGGGCTCCAAAGTGCCAGATAAATATAACATCCACTTGGACTGAATTTTGCCCAGAAGGGAGGTAAATCAAGTTGGCCAATGACTGCGATTGGTGCCAGGTGCACAGAAGTATAGGCCGGACACACGCTGTGACCTGGGCCCTTCTGTACTACGATAAAAGCTCACAGATCCCATCATCTGGACCCTGGTGTCTGCAACAGGTAGACAGACAAGTGTATGTCACTGTAGCTCCTACGCACACCCAACGTCTAAGTATTATAAAGATCCATGTATTAAATAAAGGGATTAGAGTGAATTTAGTATTAGAGTGAATAATTAAAATGATCGCGGACACGGTTTAATAAAGTCTCATACTGCTGCAACATCTGCGGTTGTAGTGGAAGCATTAAGGCTTATTTATTAAAGAAATTCACGTAGTCAAACGTATGTTTCAGTCAGTCAGCATTTTAATAGCCGTATATGGGTTCTAAAGGTTTTTGACTGTCCTTGTCTCTACACCCTGGGTTTATTTTATCAGTTAATGCTCTGTTTATGCACAAATGAAATCCTATATCCATTTTTTTGCACAGCAATTATTTTATCTACCTCATACTTGCCTACTTTCAGGCAGTGACGTCCGGGAGATCCCGGGCAGAAGGCATGATAGAAGGCGGGAGGGGGCAGGGCGTGTCATTTTGGCCCCGCCCACAGCTAAAAAATATGACTTTTGTCGCGGGGGTGGGTCCAAAATGACGCAAATCTCAATATTTTGGCCAGGGAATTGTGGGATGCGGGAGACTTGCCTGCTCTCCTGGGAGTCCGGGAGACCGACACAGATTTCGGGAGTCTCCCAGACATTCCGGGAGAGTTGGCAAGTATGATCTACCTACTGTATACAGGCACTATTTCATCATCCTTCAAAAGTCTTACTGGTACCATCTGAACATTTGTGCTGTTTCTTTTATCAATCCATAGAGCCACAATATTTCAATCATGCATTTATTACACCTACATAGATACTGTCATTATTGTTACACCTTAGACATTGTTCTATGTGTCATACCTATTACCAGCATGTGCAAATCTCTATTCTTAATGCCTTTCTGCTATCACCCCTGTCTTTGTCATATCTGACACCTTTGTACTGACTAATGATCTTTCTTCTTATATTTTCCCCTTTCATTTATTTAAATAATATTTTTTTTAAGTTGATTGCATTTTAGAACAAGTTTATATTTTAAAATGTAATATTTAATTTGCTATTGTAATCTGGTTGAGCTGCTATTTTTACTGTTTACCTGTAAAGTGGGTGTAGGGTAGACTTTGCTATGACATTTATACTCTTGACACCGTGCACATTGTCTAGTGGATCTGCAAACCAACAAATGTAAGTGCATGTGTATGCGTGTGGGACAGAAAGTGAGGCGACACCTTGAACCTTGCTTGGTAAATTATTAGATAAATGATGATATGAAGGTTTCAATATTCTCTGTACATCACTGCATAATCTGGTGGCGGTATATAAATAAACAATCATAAATAATAAATAATCTTTCACCGATTTGTCCAACACACCTGCTCTACCAAACTCCACTGATTTGGTTGTTTGCTGGTCAAGTCAAACGACTCACGGGCAGATTTATGAAACGTTCTAAAAAGGAAAAGTGGAGATGTTGCCTATAGCAACCAGATTCTAGCTATCATTTCCTAGAATGTACTAAACAAATGATACCTAGAATCTGATTGGTTGCTATGGGCAATACCGCCACTTTTCCTTTTCAGAAGGCTTCATAAATCTACCCCTGAATAACACACATATGCCAAAGATAACATGAGGTGATAGGATTTCCCAGTCAACCCACCCAAAATCCAATAGATTTTGCGCGGGCAAAAACATGGTTTGGGTCTCTGCACTGTGCTCAACCCACCAAGGCATTATTAGATATAGAAAGTCATCTCAAGGTTCTATGTTCTGTAAAGAATACTACAGACATATTACTACATATATTAAACCTGCAGATAGTAACACATTAGTGTTATTTAGCCCAATCTCTAGAAGAGAGGTCTAAGTACATGTTCTTTTATTTTCCAGTGATAAGCAAAGCAATACTCTCATAAAGTCTCTTTCTCTTATACAAAGATATTCTATCATAAATCTTAATTTTATTATACAACCATCCAAATCTTCCACTATCACATTTTTAATAATTGTTATCCCATTTGCCAGCTCAAAGTACTGAGGGCAGATGGTAAGAAATGCTTACACCAGCCAACAAACCCATAAATTGATTTTCTGACTTGGAAACAGATTCTGTTTTGTTCCCCCTCCTTTTTTGATTATGATAAAAATAGTTTCTCCAGTGCTCGGGGGAACACACACTTCATAAGATACAGAAATATGAAGCTCCGCTTTCTGCTCTATACAGAATGTTAAAAATAGATACATTTCAAGAGAAAAGTAATATTAAACTTTATTAAATCGTATCTTCAGCAGTCAACGCGGATGGTAAATGGAAGCACGGAGAGCCTGCGACGCAGCAGGGAACCGAAAACTCCATAGTACAACTCAGACTGGATTACCTTTATTCCTTTCAGATCGATGTATTAAGGCTGCAGTTGAGTTCTGAGGATAAAAGGAATGGATGTGTTCATCTGTGTTGGACTGAGAGGATATACTATAATTTGTGTGCTGTAATATTGGACATTGGTTTGAACTGCAGAAGATCTCAATGGTTGAGTAAAACCACTTTCAGATCGCAACCCCGGCAATATCCCGGATATATGAACCCGGGACAATGCCATATTGCCGGGCAATATGCCAATGTCCCGGCAATATGGCAATATGTTCACACTGAACACGGGTCTGCCTGGGTCTCCATGGCAACATCACAAGAGGAGCTCTGATTGGCTCCTCTTGTAATGTTTTTTGTTTTTTTTTAAACTTTTCAATGGGTTGAAAAACCTGGATCTCACCGTTCACACTGGAGGCTACCCGGAATAACCCTCCAAAAGACCCGGGTAATCCGACCCGGTAGATGCAGGGACCCCCTTTCACACTAAGCCTAGACCTGGGTTGTCGGGGCTCGCCGGCAGTGTGAGGGGGCATAAGAGTCGGTTCCCAACAGTCACCGGTTTATCCACGATGCTATCTAAGGTCATGGTTAGGGCCAAGTGGGGGTCAGATTACCCCAACCCATTGTTATGTCTTGGGTTTATCTTGACAATGGAATTGGTTCTAAAACAGTATGTTGCCTAGGGCCACAAGGGGTCGTAATTCAGCTGTGTTCCTATTAACTAATGAAAACTACCATGTGACCCAACTGTGTTTGAAAATGTACTTTTTAGAGGAACCATGTGTCTGAGACTGTATTTCGGAAGTACAGGCGTTGGGCTGGTAGCTGTGTGATTGGCATCTGCTGATTGATATTGACAAAGGTGTCCTTTTCAGGTTAGCCAGGCGTATTTGACGGGAGGAAACTGTGGCTGGGAGGGAGATATCTTTCTGTACGGCTAATCAAGTGAAGAATCAACCAAGAGTTTATGTTTAGACAGGCTGCTGAATATAATATAACATATATATAACATACAAGTGAGTTTCTGGTTCAGACAAATCTCATTTCAGGGGAGGGTGGGAAGCCATAGGCAAGGGGAAGTACAAACGTAGAGTATTGGGCAGTGTAAGTTCAGGATAAGTGTAGGGAGACATAGGGCAAAAAAAAAAGCATAACAAAGTTTGCAAAAGACACAGAAAAGAAGGGAACAAGTTAGGCAGGAACACAAGGTGAGTGTCAGGGTTGTACAGGAAGGATGAGTGAGATCCTGCTTTCTCAGTTGGTATTTGCTAGACTCACCCAGAGGCGCAGAGTTTAACAGGGCGGAAGGTATTCACCAGGGATCCACGCAAGGAGATTTGGGCTTAGCGGCTTCCACCCTGCAGGTCGCGGCCCTCTAGGGAAGTTCCCAGTGAGACAGAACAGAGAGGTGACTTTAAGAGGCAACTTGACACTGAGGAGTAAAACCCAATGAACGGCAGATACATGAGTCCTAGTAGAATACTGGAGAGGAGGCGATGATAAGCCCGGACTGAGCAATCCACGATGAGGTAACTAGGCAGGATTCAGCAGAAATCAGCGGTATACAGGGTATGCAGCAGACGATGAACCACGGCTATTACCACTTGGAGGTGGAATGCATCAGCAGAGATCAGAGATACATAAAGAGTAAGTAGCGTATGTTGATCACAGCATTTACCACTAAGTAGTGGTACAGGTAGACAGAGATTACCAGTATATAGAGTATGCAGCAGACGGTGAACCACAGCTATTACCACTTGGAGGTGGAACGGATCAGCGGAGGTCAGCGGTGCATGCAGAGATGATAGCGGGCATTGATCACAGAGATTACCACTAAGGAGTGGAACAGGTAGACAGAGATCAGTGGTATACGGGGTATGCAGCAGACGGTGAGCCACAGCTATTACTACTTGGAGGTGGAACGGATCAGTGGAGGTCAGCGGTGCATGCAGAGATGATAGCGGGCATTGATCACAGCGATTACCACTAAGGAGTGGAACAGGTAGACAGAGATCAGCAGTATACGGGGTATGCAGCAGACGGTGAGCCACAGCTATTGCCGCTTGGAGGTGGAACGGATCAGCGGATGTCAGCGGTGCATGCAGAGTAGATAGCTGGGGTAGATACAACAGAGAGGAAGCAGATTCAGGCCAGGTGAAGACTCGAAGAACCAGCACTGAATAGGTGAGGGGAGGAAGCTTATAAAGAAGTACTGACCAATGGCTAGATAGGCCAGTTAACACAGGTGAAGCATAACACAGGTGCTGACTGCTGCTGACAGCAAGCACAATGAAGAGAATTAAGATGAGGGCAGGTGTGCCGATGCTCGGGTGGAGATACCCGGAGAGTGGTGTGTGACAGTGAGGGTGGCAGCAAAAATGCAAAACAGATGAGAACAAGACAGGACGTGAGGCAACAAGGTAGCCAGAGGCACGGAACACTGATGCCTCAAGACGGAGTGAACATTCTGGAACAGCCTAGTTAAAATCTTCACTAACAGCTGCGGTTATATCTCAGGTATTGTTATGCATGCAGAAAATGTTCTCGGGTACGTTGCAGCTACCGTCCCTCTATTATACAACCAGAGAAAGTAAACAGTATGAAGTGGGTCAAGGGAAACTGAAGCAAGTCAGAAGACCCAATAACAGCAGGACAGGAGAAGGCTAGGTAGGAGGTCGATATTGTAGAAAAATTCAAGGTAGTGATAAGCACAAGGTAAAGGGAAGGAAGAGTAAGCAGGGTCAGAAGGCATGATAAACAGAAGGCTTAGGATGGCCACAGGACAGGGTAAGAGGAGAAGAAGGCTGACTTAAAGGCCAAGCTACAGTTACGATAAGAGTGCAGGAGAAGTAGAAGGTTGACAGCTCCAAGGCCGGCAGAACCCGGGATGCGGCATCTTCTGCTCGCTCAACTGTGTGTCACGGTAACAGTAAAATAGTAATATTGAAGAAATAGTAATTCTGTTACCTTACTCTGGTGGTCGGATCCCTGATGGCTGGAAGTATGCTGGTCAGAGAGGAGTTCCTGATGAAGCTGGCTGGAGGGTGATCCGTGAGACTGTAGAGGTGGCGATCCCGGGAAGGCAGTTTTCAGACTCAGATACAGACGTGGAGAATTCTGAGAACTAATGTCATGATTTATAAAGCCACAGTCCAGAGTCCCCGCCAGTTTGGCCAATACTTGGGGAGAGTATTGCCTTAAGGGGTTAATCCCAAAAGTCCAAATGTCCAAGGCTAAGCAGTACAATCTATGTGTATGTACAATACTGTGCAAACGTTTTAGGCAGGTGTGGAAAAAATACTGCAAATTAAAAATGTTTTCAAACAAAATGCAAAGTGAATGAACAGAAGAGAAATCTAAATCAAACCAATATTTGGCGTGGCCACCCTTTGCCTTCAAAACAGCATCATTGCATCAAGTCTTCTAGGTACACTTGCACACAGTTTTTGAAGGAACTCGGCAGGCAGGTTGTTCCAAACATCTTGGAGAACTAGCCACAGATCTTCTGTGGATGTAGGCTTGCTCAAATCCTTCTGTCTCTTCATGTAAACCAAGACAGACTTGATGATGTTGAGATCAGGGCTCTGTGGGGGCCATATCATCTCTTCCAGGACTCCTTGTTCTTCTTTACACTGAAGATAGTTCTTAATGACATTGGCTGTATGTTTGGGGTCGCGGTCCTGCTGCAGAATAAAGCTGGAGCCAATCAGACGCCTCCCTTGATGGTATTGCATGATGGGTAAGTAACTGACTGCATTTCTCAGCATTGAGGACACCATTAATCCTGACCAAATCCCCATCTCCATTTGCTTAAATGCAGCCCCAAACTTGCAAAGAACCTCCACCATGCTTCACTGTTGACAGCAGACGGTCAATATTGAACCGCTCTCCAGCCCTTCGGCTCATAATGCTTGGTGTCCTGGCCACCTAGATTAGCCCAGTGGTAGGCCAGCCCTGGAAAGCCCCATTACAGTGTAAATAGGCAGACAGAAAGATAGAAGACCTAAGCCTAAAACAAGACTAGAGGACCAAACCCCAAATGACAATGAACCAACCTTATCTGAGAGTCAAAGATGGGCTTACACATTAAGGATCTGGCAACAACGAGCACAAAGTGCAGCCAGCAGAGGATATGATGATTAAGTGCAGATATGAATATTTACTATGAAATTACATAGTTCACAACTGTTAAATGGTCTTTAAAATTGAGTTAAATGAACTCCATATTCTATAAAAATAAAAAGACAATTATGTCCAGTTTAGCTGCAAATTCTTTTATAGAGTACGGAATTTATATAACCCAATTATAAGGACAATTTAACTCACCATTTTATATAATGCCAGTAATACAGGGATAACTGTGAATCCAGGTGTATGTATAACCCTACAGCAACTAGATTATATCAATTGTTCTAGTTTTCCTCAATAAACATAAGGGGGTAAATACTATTGTAATTGTTTCAATTTAAAACCTCTTTCTAAATGATTTGTATCTTCTTCAAGAGTCACCTAATGAGAGTAACAGAGATATCGATAATAATTGCTTTTACTGCAATTACCATCTCTGGCAAAATGCTTTCATATTACCACAATATTGGCAGCTGCGAGCGATGCATAGATGAGAAAAGGAAACATATTTACCCATATGCCAAAATGTAGCAAACGTATTTTTCTGCTCCCACGTCTGTTTAGATAGATTTAATAGGATGCTGCTGATGATATACAAAATTATGCAGATGATATGTTAAAAAAATAAAATAAAAACAGATTGGCCTTTTTTGTCTTTATTTAAACATGAGACCTTTTTTATAAAACGATAAGTAATATTCATTTTATAGCTTCCAACATACACCTGTAATCCCCACCACCACCATTACACTCCATTCTCATCCTCCTCATCTTGTATTGTCCTGACCTCCAAAGAGATAAAAAAAAAGAGTCACACACAGATCTGTTCACTTCCAATATAATATATTTATTTATCCAATCTCATGTGCATTGAATGTGACTCTGTAAAAAGAAGGTGTCTAATCAGTAGCTACCATTCTTTCTGCATTATTATGTTGTTATTATAATCAGTGTACATCAGAATCTAATTCAGACTATTCACCCTCACCTACAAAGTCCTCAACAACACCACCCCTTCATACATATCAAATCTCATATCAAAATACTCTCCCTCCCGCCCGGATCTACCTGTGACCTGCTCCTTTATCATCTCTGGTAACCACCTCTCACTCCCACCTACAAGACTTTTCCCGTGCTGCTCCCCACTTATGAAATTCCCTACCATGCCCGACCAGACTCTTCCACAGCCTTCAAATCTTTAGCCGCTCTCTGAAAACTCATCTCTTATTAGAGCTTACCCTACACCCGCTGATACTACTAGTATACCCTCACATCTACCCTACTCCAACCTATACTACACCCACTAGTCCTCTCCACTCTGATCCACGCTCGATCCTCGTTTCAGCTGTGCCCTCTTCCACTTAGAATTTGTGCTCTCTAATGAGCAGCGCACTCCATAACCTTTATTTTCATGTCTGCATTTATTTTCTCTATCTTGTATATCCCTGTTTTATGTATGTCCTGTTTTCCCTATTATATGGAGCTGGCGCCTTACAATAGTATAATAATAATAATAATAATAATAATAATAATAATAATAATAATAATATGTAGTGCCTACATATTACCAATATGTCTTTGGGGTGTGTGGATTGAAATCCATAGAAACACATAGGGACCTGGTTGGAGTTTAACCCATAACACACTGTGACATTGCAATGCTAACTATTTTTATAGAATATGGAGTCTATAAAACATATTTTTGAGGACAATTTATCTCCACTTTGTTGAGTTGAATAATTGGATGAAGTCATTTCAATTATAAATTGTAATGGTTTTTCCGTGCGATTGCGATTGGTACACTACGGCGTAAAAGGGTTAATTATGCAATCGCAATGGCAAACACAGCAAATACACTTACAGTCACTTCTTTATCTGTAAATAGTTCACTTTTAATAAAGTTCTAACTCACATCAGTTTATTAGTAAGACTTAAAGGTTATTTAAACAAAGATAAATTTACATTAATTGTATTTATGATTCAGGTCCTAATAAATGTATGGTGTTTAGTCTTATATTAATCTACATTTTACCAGCAGGAATCCGATACCCTCGGAGAAACAATCACTATATTATGATTAGCATAATATTCATACTCAGAAATACTTTGTTAAAAGTGTTAGTTCAAACCAGTTTTAGTCGGTTCCCTCAGGCAAGACATGTGCTCAGCTGTTGGAGTGAGTTGCCCCCACCTTTGGACAGAGGACTCCTTTGAACTGACCTATGATCAGTATTCTACTGTAATATCATAAACCTTGGACCAATGAAGAAAGACCTTGTTCATCTTTGTGTACATTGTGACATCATCACAGTTTTTTTGTTAATCCAAAGTGTATATAGCGCCTGGAACAGCCTCTTTGCAGACTTCAATACTGAAGTTGTATCTGGATCCAGGGGCACTTGCGTAATGTATCGGTTGTACATTCTTGTATTTTATCATAGTTTGCTGCAATTCTGCTACATTTTGCTATTAAATATCTTTGTGCATTGGAACCTCATTAATCGCATCAGACAGTAGCAATGATGCAGACATAACAACTTTTTAGACAACGCCCCCAAGGTGAGATTACTGTGGATCCATGTGTATATTTAACCCTGTGGCAACTAGAGTATATCAATTGCTCTCTTAGTTTTCCTCAATAAACATAAGGGGGTAAATATTATTGCTGCAATTTTAAAACCTGTTTTTAAATGACTTGTGCCTTCTTCAGGAGCCACCTAATGAGAGTAACAGATAATATATTGCTTTTACGGCAATTACCATCCATGGCAAGTGCTTTCATATTACCACAATATTGGCAGCTGCGAAGAATGCATAGATTGCAAAAGAAACATATTTACCCATACACCAAAATTTAGCAAATGTGTTATTCCCCTCCCACATCTGTTTAGAGAGTTTTAATAGGATCCTACTGGCGATATACAAAAACGATGCAGATAATGACACGTTGTTAAAAACAAATAAAACCAGAATGGTGTTTTTTAGTCTTTTTATTACTATTTAAAGGGGAAATATGTACGTTTTTGTTTAGCTTAAAGGAGCATTCCCAGTTAAATGTTAAAATTTAGCCAAGCTGCTATTTCTTCTTAGGGGAGCCGCATGACGTGGATGCTGATTATTTTATCAGGGTTACTGCAGCATAGCGCTGCAGTTTACAGCTTCTTATTGGTCCAGTGGGTCACACCCCCATCCGGAAGACATATTTAACTGGTTAATACTTTTAAGGGGGGAGCTGGAAATAAAAAAAACTCATAGATCAAGTGAGGTTGAGATTTTATTTGTGTAGATAAAGGATTGCACTTATATGTAGAGTAATAGGCATGTAACAAACACTGCGTCATCGCAACGCGTTTCGCATGGAATCGTTCTACAGGTAATGGGGAACACTATGGTATTACTGAACACCAAGGAGGTATAGGTATACATTGCCATATAACACAAGTGCAATTGAAATCTACTTACATGAATACATTATGATACATACTTCATAGCTTTAGGGCCTCCTTATATCTTTGTTGACATTATTTTTCCATTACTTTCTTCCATTTTTATGCACAATTTCCTGTAGGGCTCTTATGCATTATTCAAAAGCACCTTCAAAAATTGTAGAACGCACATTGGGGTCGTTTCCAGGCCCTGGATCGCAGGAAGGCCACGTAAGATTAGTCATTGGGAGGCAGACTTGCATTCTACTAATTTTGCACATTATTTTTTTTATATCAATAGTTTTTTTCTTTTTTAATTATAGAATTTACGCACACGCTCAATTAGTGCTATTTTGATCATATATGTACTGATGGGATACATTGGGGATTGGAAACATTGGAGGTCAACGCAGTAAGGAGTTAAGGGACAGCATTAAAATAGTGACTAAGAGGGGCAAAGTATTTAAATCTGCTTTTTTTTGCCAGCAATATTGCTTGATTATTGCTCCAATAAGCAGTATCTGAGGCTAACAGTTGAAAACAGTGGCGGATCCAGGGGGGGAGGAGGGGGGGGGGCGATCGAAGCAATCGCCCCCCCTAACAGGGGCTTGCTGCCGACGGCTGCACACTGCAGGTCCGTTCGGCAGTGACAGTATGCTGCCCGGCTGCTCTGATTGTGTTTTAAACACAATCAGAGCAGCCGGGCAGCACACTCTCCCTGCCTGTCACTGCCGAGCGGACCTGCACATAGTGTGTAGCCGCCGGCAGCCTCAGAAGTCAGAAAGAGGCCGGGGCCTAAATCGCCCCCCCCCCCCCTAAATCGCCCCGGGTACAACAATTTCCTAGATCCGCCCCTGGTTGAAAAGTTGTAATTAATTAAAAAGGTGGGACCTGGTTCATTAAGGATCATAACTTGAGAAACTTCTTATTTCAGTCTCCTGGACAAAACTATGTTACAATGCAAGGGGTGCAAATTAGTATTCTGTTTTGCACATAGGTTAAATACTGACTGTTTTTTCATGTAGCACACAAATACTTGATAGCTTATTTGTACACTGAAATTTAAAGTTGATATTTGTGTGCTACATGAAAAAACAGTCAGTATTTAACTTATGTGCAAAACAGAATACTAATTTGCACCCCTTGCATTGTAACATGGTTTTGTCCAGGAGACTGAAATAAGAAGTTTCTCAAATTAAGATCCTTAATGAATCAGGCCTGTGGTCTTAAAGTGAAAGCCTTCAGGACTTTTACATTTGTTTTTCATTTTACAGGCATACATTGTCCTATCATGGACCACAAACCTGAACATGGTTGTGTAAGAGTTTGCATGGAAGACCTTCTTAAGAACGTGAAGTGTGCATTGTGTATATTCATTTCTGTGTTTATTCTTTACATTTTTCTCAACTCACTGTCCTTCACTTCATCAGTCCTCTACCCTCCTGTAGAACCACAAAGTCTCCAGGGTATGGTGGAAAAAATGTAAATTGCTGACAGATACTATGGGGAAAATAAAATGACGTCGGGGCACCAGCTATGGCAGTTTCTCTGATGTTGTCCATTTTTTCGTTGCTGGGTTTGGTAAAGGCGTAGGGGAGACAGGTCACTTGGTTAAGTCTCGGTTGGCATTGCATCCAGCCGGGACCTTCAAGGGTCACCTGCAGGGACAGTCCGATGATTGAAGCTGTCAGTGGTTGACCTGGGAATTCTGTGGGTGCTCTGGTTTCCTCTCAAAGTTAAAAAAAACTACTGGTAGGTTAATTGGCTTCCGACGAAAATGGACTTTAGTGTGCTTATGTGTGTCGTAGGGAATGTAGACTGTGAGCTTCAATGGATCAATTGGATAACAGCTGACTGAGCTAACGATGGCTGCAACAATGCAAAGTGCTTTGAGCCCAACTGGTAAGAAGATGCTACATAATAAAAAAATATTCTTCTTCTTCCTCTTCTTCTTCTTCCTCTTCTTCTTCTTCTTCCTCCTCTTCCTCCTCCTTCTTCTTCTTCTTCCTCCTCTTCCTCCTCCTTATTCTTCTTCTTCCTCCTCTTCCTCCTCCTTCTTCTTCTTCTTCCTCCTCTTCCTCCTCCTTCTTCTTCTTCTTCTTCCTCTTCTTCTTCTTCTTCCTCCTCTTCCTCCTCTTCCTCCTCCTTCTTCTTCTTCTTCTTCTTCTTCCACACACTTGCCCAATCTCCCAAATTCTGGGTACCACTCCTAGGTGAGCAGGCCACTTTCCCGCATTGCTGCCCGCTTTCCAGAAAAGTGGGCAGGACGGAAAAAAAACAATGACGCGATTCGCAGAAGATCCAATCATTTTGGCCCCATCCCCGTGACTTCATGAAAAGATCGCTGCATTCTGTTGCGGAGTCAAAATTATGCGAATCACGATGCTACGCTGCCAGCAACTTACCTGCTACTTGACCTCCCCTCCCGGCAAGTATGAACAAGCATGGTAACGAAACAAGACTGGGTATTAGCAAAGAGCCCTGCTCGCAAGCTTGCAAAGTGTGACAGAATTTAGCAGAATACTCTGTCAGTAATTTCTGGAGTTTTATTTCCTCACTTTAGTATCGGTCAGATCTGCATTTTGCAGCAGTTTCTCTATGACACAATTCTATTGATCTGCTTAAATTCGCTGTGCTGAATAAATTGGATCCTCTGAGAATCTGCAGACCTGCAGAAAGAAATCGTGAGACTTATTTGTGTCAGCCTATAAAAAGAAAAGTTGTTTTTTTTTTATTATCCCTTAGTAGAGAAGTGATGCATAATCTGTGGGTCAGACACCGTTTTAGGTGTCAACGCATCTCCTGGGAGTCAGGTGACCTTTCTCATCACGGTCACTGGAGACAATTAGCTGTTCTGTATGAAATGCTGTTCACAAGCTAGGAGAGCCAATGTCACCTCGGTTGGAAAACATTATAAAGTATTACAAATTATTGCACAGGAAAACATGTGTACATTGGGGACCGTTTATAAAAACTAATGCCATGTGTTGCCATAGTTACCAATAAGATTCTAATTGTCATTTTTCTAGTGCGGTTTAGAAAATGAAAGCTAACACCTTTTTCTTTTGCACCAATGTTTATATAAAGGTTTCTATTATGTTTGGTCAAACAACATGGTGTTATGACCGGGTTGAGTACTAAATACCGAGTACCTAAACCCCGAAACCAATTAGGCCTACGGGAGAACACGGATGGAGGGCTTATCAATACTGTTTTCCCCACGACAGCTTGGAAAAGAGACTTGAGAGAAATGCTGCGGTGTTGGGGTTTATGTCGTCATTTAATTGACTACCACCCGTTATGACCAGCATCCACACATTACTTGGTATGATTTATATGTCCATAATACATAATACATTATACACTTCCTCTGTTTTCTGAGGACAGTAAGATATAGATTTAGAAAGGTCTGTGCACAAATAAATAAACAATTGCACGTAAAAATCACATTACATAATAAAATAAAACAACAAATGGAACAATTCTCTGTTCCCATGTTTTTAGTGGAGCTTTCCAAAGCTGGCCTCCTGCCTCTCGATCTTGTCCAGATATATTTGGAACATTTATTATCTCATATTGTTGATATTTTTTGGGGTTACAAGCAGGGATGTTCTGGATAAACAGCGTTCCATGCTTCTATACCAATGTGCCCACTCTCCCGGAAATTACCGGAGACTTCCGATTCCTGTTAGGTGTCCTGGACTTCTGGGACAGCAGGCCATTCTCTGGTATCCAACCAACTTCCTAATGAAAGAGACCGGATGGGGCCCACATGACGTCATTTTGGCCCTGCACCCCTGTTGCTAAATGACGTGATTTGGACACTTTGCCACTTGT
This sequence comes from Mixophyes fleayi, assembly GCF_038048845.1. Lineage (NCBI taxonomy): Eukaryota > Metazoa > Chordata > Amphibia > Anura > Limnodynastidae > Mixophyes > Mixophyes fleayi. Next base: position 22,232,611 of record NC_134403.1, on the reverse strand, counting down.
GGTGGGGCAAAATGATGTAGTTTGTGATGCCTCACCCCCCTCTCTACTTTTACTTCACCTCTTCTCCAGAATCTCTCAGAAGTGGAGGAAAAAATAAATTGGCAAGTATATTTTATAATAGTGTTATATAAATCATAGTCCCTATCCTCCTGGGATGTCCAGGAGACTCCTGAATTTCTAGAAGTTCTTCCAGACTCCCGGGAGAGTAGTGCAGCCTCCCGCTTCCTGTCCACTTCTCTAGTGAAGTGGGTTGAGGGCGGGGTTTAATAACGTAATACACAGCACATCATACTGCTCCCCCCCTAATTTATTAGACCACAATTTGCATTATTGACCTGGAGGAGGGGCTTAATTATGTAATTTATGTGGTCACACCCACTCCGGGACTCGGCACCAGAATCTCCCCTCTGGAATCTATTATGGGTGACTGAACAGCCAATGCAGAAAGCCGCTTAAATATCTGCCCATCCCATTAGGTTCGTGAAAAAAAATCTGGTCTTGTTAAATGTAATTTCATTATTGCAGTGATGTATATTTATGCACCGCTTGAATGCATCATGCCTGGGTTACTCTGAGAGTACCCCGGCGAAATTACTGTGATCTCAATTTCCTGCTTATCGGCAGCCTAGCGCTGCTGGTGAAAGGAGCACAGCACTACCCTTGTATCGGATTCTGCGAAGCCGAAGAGGCTTCAGCAGAATCCCATAGGAAATGACAGGTATCCTGAGATGGCGTTACCTGTCTGCGCAACGCAAAGCTTATCAAAGCTTGATGCATTGCAGAACACCGCAGTAGCCATAGTAATCTATGGGGACTGCGATGCTGCACGATATTAGCCTAAATGGAGGAGATTTCTGTGAAATCTTCTCCGTTAGGCAGTTCATGCAAAGGAGACATACTTTAAAGATACAGAAACTGTACTTTCCGCATCTTTTAACTGTTAATTGAGCTTGCTGCATAGACCCCTTAATGTCAGTGTAAAAATAAAGTGTCCTACATGAAAAAACAGCCAATATTTTCCTTATGTGCAAAATAATAAATTCATTTGCACCCCTTGAAGTGCAACATGGTTCAAAGTTACTAATTTTTTTGCCTTACTTTCCATATTGACTCAGGCACTATATGTATATGTTATTGCAGTGTTAGTTACCGTTTTGGGATATTTCAGCTATTAATGGATGGTTGTTATGGGACTTCTGGTTACAGTCCTGAAATTACCTCTATGGCTAATATATGTTCAGACACAAAACAATTGTATTAATAATACCATACTTGCCAACTCCCGGAAACTTGCTTCCGGGAGTTGGGGGCGTGACTGGAGGGCGGGAGGGGACGGGGCAGGGCCAATCGCGTCATTTTGGCCCCCCCCCCCCCCCCGCGAAAACGTGCTGTACGTCACGGGGGGCGGGGCCAAAATGACGTGATTGGCCTCGCCCCGCCCGCCCTCCAAAATGGCGTGATTCACCGTGAAATCTTGGATCCGGGAGAAATGCCTGACCTGAATTTTGGGAGAGTTGGCAAGTATGAATAATACCCGTTACTGCGATGCAGAATTGCCGTTTCCATACCAATTACCTTGCGCGTTAATCAAGTAATCACCTTGAAACAATGTAGCGCACATCAGTAAGATCGTCTGTTTGACCAATGCACAGAACAGCTGAAACGCTGCTGGTTCCTTGGGCATCACATAGAAAACGACCACAGTATATTATAAGGACCTTTGTGATTTGAGAAGTTTGCTGTAGTAATAAATTAATGGAAATGTCACCTTGAAAACGTCTATGTTGGGTCCTTTATAACTCACATTAAATAACAAATTATGCTCACGCTGAATTCAGCTTCCATTTGATCTATTAGGATTTAGGCTGTTATTACGGAACCCAAAAGTAAATACACAGTGATTGATGCTTGTGATTACACTGACTGCATAATGCAGGAAGCACACAGGACATTCTGGGTGCAAACTGTGAATGGAGACTGCAATGAGAGAAGGACATTTGTAACCAAGAAATTGGTTGCTGGTCTACTAAGGGCATGTGCTATGGGCACTCTAGGGGAAAGAGGAGAGGCCAGCACACTATGTCCTCCCTTCTGTCTGGAAGTGTTGTGTTGAGCAGCAGCGGCTGGCTGGCAAACTGTACTAGCTCAGTGACCAAGCCCAAGGTAGCCCTCTATGGGACCGAAACAGGGGGCAAATGCCCCTTCCCCCCCCTGCACCCAGCCTGCCCCTGCTGGGCAGTTATATCATAGCAACCCATCACTGACCAGAAGGAGCAGCTGCTGCTTCTCTGTCAGGGGCCTCCGCTCCCTGTTGGGGCACCATGGGGACATTGAGAACAAAGAATGAATGAATTATGTCACTCATGCAGTGTTTTAGGTATCCCCTAACCAGGGGAGGGCTGGCAAATTTTAGCCCTGGGGACAAGACTTGACTCAGCAGCCTATTTTAAAAGAAACAAATGCAGATGGCCCAGTGACCCAGCCCAAGGCAACCTACTATGGGACTGGTCTGGGGGGAAGATGCCCCCCTGCCGCCCAGCCTGCCCCTGCCCCTAACCACTAGTGCCCTAGATTTGCTGGTAGTGCCTAGCAACCAGACGCGTCACTTCCGGCCGCCCGGCCTCTGGATACACACGCGTCCCGTTGCTAGTCAACGGGACGCTATTATATTATCTCCTGGTGCTAGTGATGACAGCTTCACAATGCTCTGCTCCCATTGGTCCTCCATTCTATTTAAATCACTTCCTGGCTCCTCACCTGTGCCAGAGTATCAGGTCTCTATCTGTCTCCAGCGTTCCCAGTGTTCCAGTTCTTGCCTGTTCCTGATATCTTCCTGCCTGCCTGTGACCCTTGTGACCCAGACCGTTTGACTACCCCTTTTGGACCTCCCTGTTGTACTGCGCCTCTAGAACGTTACCGACCCGGCTTGTCTCACCATCCCTCCGGATGTTCCTTTTGTACCTTCATTGCCAGCACAGTTACCGACCCGGCTTGTCTGACAACTCTTCTTCCGTGCCTCGCTATCTGACTCGTGGAAGGACCGCGACCTGCGTGTCTCCTGCAGCAGAGTCCATACCTCCTTGTGGGGGTCCCTGGTGAACACCAGGGGCACGTTAGATCCCGCACCTTCTTCTGAGTAGTGCCAACGATAGCAGGTACGCAACATATAGTCGCGACAATAAGGCAAAGATTCCCCAGATATTGGGGACGAGAGAAAATACTTTAAGATTAAAATAAAGTATTTGTCTTTATTTCTTTTTTAAATAAAGGTTTTTTTTTCTTCTTCGATTTGTTTTGACACTTTTTTTTAAAAGCAACTTTATTGTTTTATTTTATGGAATCTGGAACTGGACGCTCAAGTTCCAGTGCGCATCCGTGAGCCAGCTGCAGATTGACCACAGTCTGGCCAGCCGAGCGGTAAGACTCCTGCAGCCAGTATCACCGGGCTGGAGAAGTCTGGTCCCGCCAAACTTCTATTGATAAATCGTCCGTTCAGCTATCGCTGTGATAGGCAAACATTGCAAATCTTCACAACTGCGGGGTTATGATCAATTGACCAATATATCCTTATAGATTTTGCTGGAAAAAATCTGGATGTATTTTGCTCTCGGCAAACTAAATTAAACAAAGTACTTGAATATGTCCATTGTTTGCTGCGGCTTTTTCCTGATTTAGTTTGAATACTAATCACCCTCGGACTGCAATCTGCAGCTTCGTGATGGAATAACTTATTATACAATATGTCTATAAGAAAACAAATCACGGTGTGGCAGAGGCTGATAACATGTAACTAAGATGAAGCGGTCCCCAAGCCACTTAAAGGCAAATGAAAATATCCAGGACAACAGTAAATTGCTTTTAGGAAGTAAGTCTTACAGTGAGAATAGGTGCGAATGAACTGAATTTCCCAGTCTTCCAGAAGGTGACACATTAGCTGAAGCTTGCTGTGCTATCTCCATGTCAGCCTTCCCTCTAGTCCTCTGTAATGCTCATGGTTTGTTTTATATTTCCAACATGTAGAAGACATGTCAACACTTTGCGCTTTCGGTTTTATTTAATAACGTGGTGCAAACACAATGTTGTGCTGTAACCGACAGCAACCCCTCAGCTTTAGCCCACCCATGGTGTGAAAGGTTGCTGAGTCTACACAGAGTTGTTGGAAAAGTGTATAGATCATACTTACCAAATTAGCAAGTTGGTATTCGGGGAGGAGGAGGTGGGCGTGTGGGGGGCAGGGCTCAGCGAATCGCTTTATTTGGCCCCACCCCCTTATCTTACATAATCCATTATAGCCTATAATGGCAGGGGGCAGGGCCACGATGATGCGTGAATCGTGCCATAAGCCTTGTCCCCGCCACTTAACCTAATGCAGTGGTCAGGATCCGGGAGGTTGCCCTGCTCTCCCGGGAGCCCAGAAATTCGGGAGTCTCCCAGACATTTTGTGAGAGTAGGCAACTATGGTATAAATCCATACCTCTTCTTCATATCGGGACAGGGGGAGTGGTCACGTCATAATGGTGGCGTGTCTAGCGCTTTTGAAGTGCTATACTGCCCCGTACCCGCACGACACTGATTCACCGGTGCTCTGCCATGCAGGACAAAGCAGTCCCGATCGAGATGGCACGACAGTCCCTCAAATCGGGACTGTTCTGTCTAAATTGGGACAGCTGGGAGTTAAGATTAATCTCACAATGTTCTTCTCAGATTAATGATCCCCTAAGAATGGGTTAATACGATAGTTTGGAAGTGAAAAATATTAAGGACTTACAGCATGTCAAGGCTGACACTGTAATGTCTCTTAGCGTGCTATATATAATGAAACCTTTGTGCTCAGAACATAATTGGAAATGAGAGTAATGTCAGAGTATGTCTTCTAGGCGAAAAATCTTAAAAATAAATCATTTGAGTAGCTCTATACTGGGGTAAATACAGAATTACTCATTAATACAGCAGTAACATGTAACTGCAGAAATACAACACTCCGAAGAGTGGAGAGATGAATAAGGGGATTTATTTTTTTTCTGGTTGGTGACGGAATAATAAAAAGTCACATTCCTGTTCAGATTTACTTGAAGTGTTGTGATGTCCCTTTATTTACAGTTACTAAAGTAATTGCTGCAGAAATATTTCCTGTTATAAAATGATGATTTAGGGTTTCAAGGTCTTGGTGAAAAGAGGATATGTAATTCAGTACAAAACTCTGATTATGTTTGTTTTTCTAACAGATATTTTCAAGAGTTACAGCTGCAGGTTACACTGTACATGAATGAGGTGACTGACGTACCCCAGAGGGCCAAAGCTGAGTCACTTTAAATATCAGGTCATTTATCATCATCATCATCACCATTTATTTATATAGCGCCACTAATTCCGCAGCGCTGTACTGAGAACTCACTCACATCAGTCCCTGCCCCATTGGGACTTACAGTCTAAATTCCCCAACACACACACACACACACAGACACACAGACTAGGGTAATTTTTTTTGTAGTAGCCAATTAACCTACCAGTATGTTTTTGGAGTGTGAGAGGAAACCGGAGCACCCGGAGGAAACCCACACAAACACAGGGCGAACATACAAACTCCACACAGATAAGGCTGTGGTTGGGAATTGAACTCAGGACCCCAGTGCTGTGAGGCAGAAGTGCTAACCACTGAGCCACCGTGCTGCCCCAGTATTTATATACTAATCTCATTTTGAATATGTTTTACTGTATGAAATTATTTCAATTATTCGCTGTTTGTAAAGAACCCCCTTATTATATAGATAATTTTTACTGTCAATTAGTGACTAAATATTTACAATAAACATTTTGAAAGTTGTAATTATGATGCTCTTTTCTCTGTTTTTATGTGTAGGATGGTTAAAGAGCAACTATGACTCTCTTAAAGCTGTACTACCAGCTAGAATAATAATTTATTAAGGCGTCATTTTTCCCAGGGCCCCTCCATTCCCTTTTTCAGACCCAGCTGATAATTGGGCAGGGGATGAGGGTGTGTGAGTGATAGGACCAGTCATAGGTCACAATCATGAAATTACGGCTTGTGATTGGCCCTCTCACTCACACACAGCCTCTGGTTAGGGGGAAGGGCATGTTAGTAAATTCCCCTAGGTGGTTGTACAGCTTTGGGTAGACGTCAGTAGTACATGACAAGATAGAGAGATGCTATGATTGTTAAAATATCACATTAAAAGAATACAGAAAAAGTAACAGTAAAAAAAAAAAAGTAAAAAAAAATAATTCATAATACTAAGGGGATAAAATTATTTAATTATTATATTATTCAGACAATATGAAATGACAATTTGTGCAATATAAATAATTATATCCACCATTAACAATCAGTTAATAATATTATATATTCACATTTCCCACATAATATAATGCTATAATAGTGTCCCTATAAAAAAAATATATAAAAAAAAATCCCCCATAAGTTAATATTAAACTAATTTTGTCCCTTTATCAACAAATAATGATTTTCCAAATATTTTAAATGTCAACGGTGCTTTCTCTTGTGTTCTGAATGGCACAATAGATCAAACAGCAGCAGTTTGAGCAATCTCGCCATTAACAACCACCTCTTTTATTTTGCCCGTTTGGATGGCTGTTTTGCAGCGTTTTTGAAAAGCCAGCTTAGTAAATCCGGCTGTTTGTATGTTCATCATTGTTAAAATCGGGATGGCGGTTTATAAAGTGGTGGTTTTGAAAAATGTTATTTGTGGCCATTTTGACGGCGGTTTGGGCTTTAGTAAATGAAACCGCTGGAAACCTAGCGGAAAAGCGGTGGTTTGAGCAAACCGCCCTTTAGTAAATGTAGCCCTTATTGTACATAGCAAAAATCAAAAGATAGAGGAATAATCTAGCGCTTCAATTCAACAGAAATAAATATACCAAATAATATAATATAAAGAAAAAATCTGACTTATCCAGTCCGTATAACGGAAATCCTTTCCCATGTTATGTTCCTGTAGTAAGCAGTATTAATCAGTCAGTTCTTCCATCAATTAGTTAGTTCCTCTGTCCCTTTTTTGTCTGAATCAAAATGCAGTTAAATTTCAATATATCTTTCCGATCCACCGCCTCTATGTGCAGGGTATATGAGAGATTTTCCAATCTGTGTTCACCCATGAATCACGTATGTGGGAAACTCTCATATATGTCCAAGACGATAATCACATGCGCAGAAAGAAACAAAAAAAGGAACAAACATAGCGTGACTCCGTATGTACAAATGGAATGACTCGTGAGTAAAAATATATAATCTCACATTTAATATAAAACATCAAACTGTTAAAAACAATTATAAATCCTCACACTGTAAGAGTAAACTCATACCAGATGTAAAATGGTAACAGACATCCAAAGAAAAGGCTAATACACCCGGGTTGCTACTGTCTCAATGGGTTTCTCTTAGAGTAAGACTCCACAGGTGGACCTGCTACACACCAACTCGTTTCAACTTTCAACAGTCTTTTTCAAGGTGATTTATTGTACATAGTTTGACCTAGTGCCATATTGATAGTGAAAAGCACGTGTTTTGCAAGAATATCTGTAAGGTACCACATTATGGGGGTCAGAATGTGGGGTGGGGGTGGAAGTGGGATGTGTCTGGGGGGAGGGGGTAGTGTCTCTATTAGTAGTTCGGTCTCAAGTATATCACGGGTCTCAAATTGTATGAAAATTGCTGACTTTACTGTTCTGGAGGCTGGTGATGTATTCCATTTTGGAGATAAACCAAACGAGAGTTACAACTTCTTGATGCGGGTGGGTGGGGGGGCTACTACGTTTTTTCCAGTTACAAGCGATGTGGTGTAAGATCAGTTTGCCCAATGATTTTTCTATGTGTGGGATGGGGGCACATAGCAGGAAGTTGGTGATTGATAACCAAAGGTTAAGCCCAGTAATTTAAGCAATGAGGGTTATTAACTCATTCCGGTAAGGAATGATACTCGGACAGGACTGTCAGATTTGCCATAAGTTGCCTGTCTGACCACACTCCTTTTTTCTGCACATTTAATGCAATTATAACGATCTATTCATAGCTCTGAGCATTATAAGTTAATAGAATTGTAGATCAGCAATTAAAATGAAAAACAGTTACAGTTAAGTGGTTAGCACTTCTGCCTCACAGCGCTGGGGTCATGAGTTCAATTCCCGACCATGGCCTTATCTGTGTGGAGTTTGTATGTTCTCCCCATGTTTGCGTGGGTTTCCTCCGGGTGCTCCGGTTTTCTCCCACACTCCAAAAACATACTGGTAGGTTAATTGGCTGCTATCAAAATTGACCCTCGTCTCTCTCTCTCTGTATGTGTGTGTGTATATTAGTGAATTTAGACTGTAAGCTCCAATGTGGCAGGGACTGATGTGTATGAGTTCTCTGTACAGCGCTGCGAAATAAGTGGTGCTATATAAATAAATGGTGATGATGATTATAGCCTAGTTTATACATGTTATGATGGGAATTGTAATACACAAAGGTCAGCCGGGTCCGTACAATGCATGTTGAGTTTAGATGCGGCTGTTCAGTAAAATAGAGAGTATTTTAAATTGTTGCATGCATACTCTTCCATGAAAGAGTGCTTGTAACTGGACAGTAATCTGCCGAGCTCCATTAATGGTGCACCACAGGCAAATGTATCGTTCTACTATATACAACCAAGGAAGAAACACCCCTGGGAGGTATTTATGAAATGTACGTTCCTCGGGCTCATGCTTTTCTGTCCAACATCTCCGGCTCCTCTGTAAAGACCAGAAGATGGAGAGCAAAAACTGTTTAACCTTGTAAAACATTGTGTATAGAAGATTACGCTATACTTCTTCTGCTCTCCGATCAGCCCTGCCCTAGTCGACTGTCTACAAAGCCTTACACGGAAGGTACAGAATTGGTACAACTATGCTCATTTCCAAGAAGATGGGACAACAGACTTCAGAATCCAAAAGAAATTGTGAAGCTTTATTTGCATTAGGCATCTTTTCAGTGGCACCGTTTGATTATTCTAGTTAGTTTATTGAGCTGTATAAACTTCAGGCCCTGGAGAAAATGTTATAATAATATTGTGTTCTTTAGGGGACTCCATAGCTGCAATTTCCCACATCACAGTGGAAATGCTTAAACTCATTAAATACGTTCTTTGCTTTTCTTTTTTCTTTTTTGTGCATTCCTGCTATGGTGGCTTTTGTTGCAAACCTCTGGGAATTTGTAGAAAAACACGCAATCTCTAACAACATACCAGGCCAGGAGCGTAAGCTCAGCAGGATACCATCTCATTTCAAATGAAAATAGTATGCTTCTATAGCTGTTTTGAGCTTAGCAGCTGAGACCAGATAAGCCTCTTTGCAATCACACTTATTAACACTTGAAAGGTCCATATACTAGTGAATATCAATGGCAGAACTTTAGACTTTGCAGGGGATACAAGGACGATGGGGTCTGCAGGGCCAGTCGGTTGGATACACTTCGGAGCATGAACAAGGACTGGCGCATGCTCACAAGAGCAGATCTGTGGCCTCCGGCATGGAACGCACGACACATATCGCTACCCCCTATCCCAGTGATGGGCAAACTACGGCCCGCGGGCCAGATCCGGCCCACTTAGAGGTTCTATCCGGCCCCGCCAATATTTTAAAAAATGTCATTAAAACATGCATAAAATTATTAGGGCCGACCCTGTGTGTCAGAACCTTCATTTTTATGCCTTCCCAGCAATTTCCTCCTTTACACTTCATCCTCCTTCCTAAAAGGACACTCCGTATGTCAATCACTCAAACACCCGCCCCCTAATGGCTGAAAGTCATGTGAGAAGAGATGGGCTGGGCCATATACTAAGGCGGATTTCGATTGGCTGCTGTGCTGTCAATTAGTGGCTCACCAGAAAGATGGATCTGCAACATCCTGCTGAAATAAGTCCTGTGTCTGTACGATCGCTGCACTTATAGAGGTAACACCGCTATATAACACCCTCCCGTCCCATTGAAAAAAAATTATTATTTATTTCGATATTTGAGTATTTTAATAAATTATATTGGCCCGCCCAAAGTTTTTCTTTTTTATTTGGCCCGCTCCTGAAAAAGTTTGCCCATCACTGCCCTATCCCATCAAAATGTGCTGTGGGGCCGGGCGATTGCATATTATGTCCCTGTATAGGAAACAGTGCCCCCTACTGTTGATTATAATAATAAAAGTACTTATGCATGGCACACTTTTCCTATCTGTAATATATTCTTCAACATTTCTGTTTAAAAATGTATAACCATGGTCCTGATCTACTAGGTCACAATTTAAACCACACTCCCTAAAATACAAGTCCATGCCCCAAATCGTGAAATTACAGCGCCCTTTTTACTTAGGACTGTCTCACAAAAAGTGTGACTCTTGGCGTATATGCTGTAAATCTGTAAAATAATTATTTAGAAATTAATTTTAAAAAAAATAAATTAAACCTTCTTATCAATTGTAGGATTTGAGCTTAAAAAATAAATAATTAGTGAGCACCTCCTTTAAGACACCTGATAAACTCAAATCAAATATTTGGAAACATTGAGGCTTTTAAAGACTAAGCAACATTTATGTTATATGGATTTCCCATATTTCTGTTATAACAATATGGGAATCCTATTTTCTGAGCGGTCCTAGAGGCAATGTTTGACACATTTCCACATTTATCACAATATCTGCAGCCAAACTACAGCAAATAACTACACAGAGAAGGCACGCTCTAAAACACAGTGGCGTCTCGCGGGTGATCTAGGTTCAAAGTAATTAGTCGATCTTTGTTCCAGTTTGGGCAAAGTCATTTATTAAATCTTGGCTTGTCAAACTGAACAGATTGTAGGCTAGACAGAGAGCTACGCATCAACCGAAGGAAAATCACAAGCTTTACAAACAACGACTAAGCCATGGAAAATGAAATGATTCTGACGGCACGTAGGGACAATAATCACAATTAAAAATACAAATAAAGGTGAGAGGGAAGAAGGGGGATTAGATCAAAGGAGGGTAGAGGGATGCCATCTACTGAAGCATCATGCCTGGTGGTAGGGTTTGATCTTACGGGTGTCCGCTCAAAATTTCGAGCTGTTAAAAAAAAAATCACAGTTTTGGTAAGTCTGTCTCTCTTGGCCATACTCATGAGATGTCCCATCAGGGCTGAATTACGCGATTCCCAAAGTGCCATGGGGGAAATATCAGATGATGCATTACATGGAAATTACTCTATATGTTTGGTATCTTGTATTTTCGTCCTGATTTCTTTATTCTGATTTCTTTATTCCTGATTTCCTGATTTCTTTATTCCTTAAATTGTACGCTCCTCTGAGCAGGGCCATCTCTCCTCCTGTTTCCACCACTTCAAACTCTGCTCTCCAGCTACTTAGCCCTCCTCCTCGAGGACCCTTCCACCCCACGTCCACTCTCGCTCCCTCCTCCCCCCTGGGGGTCTCCCTGTCTTCCGCACCCTCCTTCTCGGGCCCCGTCATTTGCGGATCCTCCCTCCCCCTTCCCTGCCCTCTCTAGCTGTGCATTGAGCTTACTGAGTTGCTGTGCTTACTGTTTACTGTACTGTGCTGTCTCCCATTGTATTGTAATTTGTTTGTCTCTGTACGGCGCTGCGGACGCCTTGTGGCGCCTTATAAATAGAAATTAATAATAATAATAATAAAATTCCTTTATCCTCCACATGGCCTTTGAGAGGTCAGCTGAGGTAGGAGCAATTATTGAGCAGCCACAAAAACTGCAGACCCACAAAGCTTCCTCATAAATCGTTGGTAAGACCTCATCTTGAATATGCAGTACAGTTCATCACTCTATAAAAAAGATAATTTGAAACTAGAAAGGGTTCAGAGAACGGCGACAAAATTGATAAAGGGTATGGAGTCATTAAGTTATGAAGAAAGGTTAGCCAGTTTAGGCATGTTTACTTTAAATAAGAGGCGTGTAAGAGGAGATATGATTACTATGTACAAATACATTAAGGGTCAATACAGAGAACTTTCATGGGAACTTTTTACCCCAAGGACTATACACAGGACACGCGGTCACCCCACAAGGTTAGAGGAGAGGAAATTTCAAAACCAGCAAAGGAAGGGGTTCTTTACAGTAAGGGCAGTCAAGATATGGAATTCATTGCCAGGGAAGGTTGTGATGGCAGATTCAATAGATATGTTTAGGAAAGGGTTAGACAAATTTTTAGCGGAAAAGTGTATCCAGGGATACAACCGTTAATTAAATTGAAGGATAGTAGTAGATCTAGGGTAAAAATAGGACTGCAATATTGGGTTTGGGGGGGATTTGCACAATTGAAACAGATTACTCTGGATCAATTTCAAATATAAGTGAGGGATCAAAGGAGATCCAAAATAGGTTTAACTTGATTGTCTGGTGTCTTTTTTCAACCACATCAACTAAGTTACTATGTGTGCAAATGCACCTATTTTATTTGCCTATTTCTCTGAGGAACATGGCCACATCACCGTCCTGTGAACTGCCCATCAGAAAATCACTCTGTCTTTAGCTTCGATACGCCTGAAAATTTGTCTGATGGAAAGAGAGAAATGTTCTTCCAGCTACATGTTTATCAATATATATATATATATATATATATATATATATATATATATACATACATACATGTTTATGGTACATATAGATACATCTGAACATCCACATTTGCTTACATTCCCTGCTGCTGATGTAATAATGCCATTAGTAACAATAAAGATGGTCCAAAATACTTACGATACCGGAGAGGGAGTGGCTTCTTTTTACAGCTAGTTTTCTCAATATTTATTCATAACTTTACATCATAATTAGTTTACTTGGTTTGTACTATCAGGGATTCAATCACCTTACCTCTTCCCACTTTGGATGAGTGTTTCCTTTGGTCTTCTGGACCAATAGTTACTAAAAAATACTATTTTACTAAAAAATATTTATTTCATGTTGGGGGGTTTGTCTTTTAAATGTGCTGTTCCCTTTTGGAGAAAGTTTCTAGGAATCCTAGGCCCCAACACCCCTCTGTTATCTCTACTAAGTCAATGGTCCAGCTGCTCTGGAAAGAACACCCTCTGAAACGCGTCAGGGAAAGGTTCTATAATCAAGATTTCCAACACTGCTTCCCTTCTTTTCATCAGCTTGTTTCTTGCTGCCGACATCATCTTTTATCATTGTGGTTGCTGACACTGGTGGTTTCTGAGAAACTGAATACCCTGCTGCTGTTGACAGAATTATGGGTATACGAAGCACTCTATATCCAATATGCCTTTGGGAATGAAATGAATACTGAGATCTGCCACACTGTTTTCCAAGTAGTAAGCAGAACCTTCATAGGAATTATCTCCATAATGAGTGCATATAACTTCCTCCCCCTTGTTAATTATCAACACTATTCTCTGTCTAAATCAGTGACTGATCTATAAGAACCACAGTCTGTGCGGCAAGCTGCATACTATATACATGTATTCTTAAATACTATTAGGAACTGAAACTGACAATATACTGATCCATTTATTTCATCATACTAAAATTGTGAGTCTACATGGAACAGTTTTCTTTAAACTAAGGTTCTGAAATGTGGATATAGCTTTATACTTTATATTTATATATTTTAGTAGCTGTGTCTTTACTATCGCAATCCTCTGAATTGAGTTGATGTTAATCAATTTTTATCTGTATTGGCATATTTAAATGTTGTCTGAGATGACATATAAACAAAATAAATGAGAAGTCTTGTTTCACTATTTAGCATTTGGGAACGTGAGTTATAAAAGTTTTTTGGATATTGATTTCAATGGGTTTCTGAGATTAGGCTTCCTTTTTTTTACTTTACACTAAAGGGGTAGACACCCCCTCTCCATTGGGAGCAGCACCTATATCTCCTGTTTTTCCATCTATACATTTTTTTTGTTTTATTTTAAGGGGGTATTCAATTGTCCGTGGAGTACACCCTGAACGGTCACGGTGGCACACCGCAGCAATGTATCATTGTGGATTTCTCCTCGAACCTTATAGAGGTGTGAGAAGAAATGTGTGTTGCTGGGGTACAGTAGTACCGGAAATGTGCGCAGCCGAGATGATCTGCGGAACATTGCAGATAACTGAACCTGTCCTAGCTCTTCAAGCAGCAGTAGATGGCACCTTTTTCATTGGCTGTTTCCTGACCAATCAGATGCTGCATACACAACACACCAACAGTGAAATGAAACTTCAACAATGCTACACTGACATCTTTAAGCTAGTAGAGTGGCTGGATTGGCTCCTCAACATGTGGTGATAACATTGGGGACCCAGACAAAGACTTACCAATTGTTTAGTTATCCTTTAAATAAATCTGGTAAAAAAAATAATGATGCATTTATTTGTGAATACAACTTGCTAATGTCATATTGGATCTAAATATAACAGTATGCAACTGATGATCCAGGTTATAGGGTTTATCATGGATAAAATGTACATAGGTCCAATGTACCAACCAACAATTCCCATACTTATTTTATTTGAAGAACATTTTTGCAAACATATTCTCACTAAAACTATATATTCCAATACTTGAATGCTCAAAACCATTACAAAACAAAACACAGCAACAACAAAAATAAGAAAACAGAACCACACAGATGACAAGAAATTAAATTGCTTGAGGCACAGAAGAAAGAGTTTTTATTCTCTGTAAACCTTTGGGATGGGGGGGGGCTGAGCTGAATTCCCCGATGCAATACTTTTATACTTATACTTATATTAACAGTGACAGCAAACACTCCAGGCTCTTAGGATGCCAGCACTTATTTTAGGATTATTAGCTAGCAAAACATTTAAGATCTGCTTAGACAGCACTTGCTGGATATGAAAGAGAGGCATTTTGTTTGCAGCAGTTTTCCAGTATATTACAGATTTTCTCTGCATCTTGACATCTAAAAAAAAACACATACAGAAAGTTATTCTGGGGGGCATAGAGGTCACCTCTAACATTGTCGTAAGTTAGAATACAATTCTATGGCCTACAGTAGGTGTATAAACAGTATAAATTAAAGGTCTCTACTTCAAAGTGAAACGTTTTCAATACTTTACTCATAAATCCAGTTAGATGGCAAAACCATGTTGCACTGCCAGCAGGCCGGGGCATTTAAAACGTGCTGGTAGAATTAGAGATGGGAGGGGATGCAGTCTTAGCTAAACTCTAAGTAGCAGTGTTAAAATAAAGTTGCCCGGTATACATATTATTTCTGCGCTAGACGCAAAAGAAGACAGTATTTTCCTGCATGCAAAAAAAGTTCCATTTGCACTACTTGCATTGAAACATGATGCATTCAGGTGCAAAGCTGCACCCTTTATTTGGATTTGTTTCATACTCTGCATTAGGTCCATAGAATGCAGAACAGTGAGCTGGTTGTACACTCGTGACCACTAGGTGGTGCACGTTCACAGAATTTTTTTTGTGCTTTCTTTTTTAAACTCTTTGGGGGGTATTCAATTGTTAGCGAGACGGGTGAAAATCCCGCGCTCGAAAAAATATTACCGTTAATACGGTAATTTACTCGCTGGATTTCAGCTCGCAGCTGAGCTGCGAGCTGAAATCCAGCGAGTAAATTACCGTATTAACGGTAATATTTTTTCGAGCGCGGGATTTTCACCCGTCTCGCTAACAATTGAATACCCCCCTTTATTTTCGAATTTCAAATACAAATGTAGCAAAATGACAAAATCACCGCTTACAGCCACACCACCCTAAACAAGCCCTATCTCGCAAGACCTTGGAAACCATGCAGTGTTAGGCCTGATTAGTACTTGGATGAGAGACCACCTGGAAATACCAGGTGCTCTGGGCTTTTTTCTCTCCTACAATGGTGTTGGTAAAAAAGTAGAAGAGATGTAAGTCAGGACGCAAACACCACGTACAGCCACACCACCCTGAACAAGCCCAATCTAGTCTGTTCTTGGAAGCCTTGCAGGGGCAGGCCTAGTTAGTATTTGTATGGGAGACCACCTGGGAATACCAGGTGCTTTAGGCTTTTTCTCTCCTACAACGGTGTTGGCGAGACTTAGAATAGATGTAAGTCAGGATGCAACTACCGCCTACAGCTACACCACCCTGGACAAGCCCAATAAGCCTGATCTTGGAAGTAATGCAGGGTAGAGGCGGAAAAAATTTCAGGACACACAGAGTTGAATTTATCATCATTCCCCTCCAAACCCGCAATTTATTTATTTATTCTATTTTAGCAGTATTTGAGGAGGTACGATCCAGAGTTAATACTAAGGAATCTTTTCGCTAGCAGAGGAAGAGGAATTACAATACCGCTTTATATGACTGCAATATTAGTGGCAGTGAATATTTCAGGACACACGGAGCTGTGCCGAACTCTATCTATCTATGGTTGATACCTCTTTACATTCCAGATTATAGAACTTTACTGCACATTCAAGATTTTGGTTATAATAACCTCTTAATACTTCATATAGAGTTGATGATAGATTGAATATAGCGTTTGAGGCTTACAAGATATATGTTCAGCTCTAATATCCAGCCAAGATCTTTTTCTTTATTTCTATTCAATTGATATTATATTGTTACAATTCATATAGAGCTCATTTGGAAGTATTTTATTCAGTGTTTTATTTGGTTTTACAATTTACGGAATTATTTGTGAATAAATATATTTTCATACTACCGCAGTCTACTTACCTGGATTCTAATTGGTATATTACAGACTGTTGCATTTTATTCTTTGTACATATCTTTATTCTGGCTACCAGACCCTTTTCCAATTAGGTGTGGGAGTATACAAGCCTATCAAGCGTCAGAGGGTATTCTTTATTATTTACTTTTTTCTCTTGTAAATGCTTCCTACAATAGTGGTGGTGGAGGGGAGACGGAAGGAATTGGGCAAGGTCTGGGTACTGGTCATCACCTGATGGCAGCATTAGATTATTAGACTCAATGTCAACTCAGGACAGTGAAGATGAAGGAGCAAAAGGAAGCTTCGATGTGGCTCAGATGGACAGCCCAATAACAGATCTTTAGATCCTGAAAGAATCTAACCCCACATTTAGTAGGTTTCTTTGGAGGGTCTAGCTTGACGCCGGGAGACTTGTTAGCTCAGATTAAGCATTTCTGGATGAAAACAAGCTTTAATAAGGGGACCCTGTTGGGGAAGGTCTGAAAGTAATAAACTAGTTTGGGGAGGACAGTCATCTTTAAGGTGATAATCCTGCCTAGGCACAAAATGATTAGGTGTCGCCAAGAAAAGAGCTCAGAGTAAGGCTTAGTGAAGAGGCCCTCGCACCCCTGTACAGGAGCTGGTAAGAGTTGGTGATATAAACCCCAAGGTATTGTCACTGAGTTAGGGTCAGAGGACTGCCCGTACAGCCGCCTCACGTGATATTACCTCCCGAGAGGCGCGGAGTCTAACGGTGAGGGAGGTGTTCACCAGGGACTCCCGCAAGGGAGTTTGGAGCTAGCTGCACCAAGACCGCAGGTCGCAGCCCTCTTAGGGAGTGAAGAGCGAGTCTGTATTGGGAACCAAGATAATAACTAAAGATGCCACGGATGAGAAGTGGCTCAATGACTGAGAGACTAAGAGGCAGTTTCCCAGGCCAACGGTAGAGCCAACATACTAAGAGCAAGGAACAGCAGGAGAGTATGCAGGTTATACTGGAGACTGGTAGCGGTGATCTGCGGGTAGATGTGCTGGAGACTCAGAGAACAGGCAGCAATAATCTGCAGAGCATTACCACAGGATAGTGGAGTAGACACAGAGGCTGTGATAATCTGCGGGTAGATGTACTGCAGACTCAGAAAACAGGTAGCAATAATCTGCAGAGCGTTGCCACAGGATAGTGGAGTAGACACAGAGGCTGTGATGATCTGTGGATAGATGTGCTGGAGACTTCAGAGAACAGGAAGAAAACAGGAGCTAGGGAACAGGACATCTAAACAGGAGAGTAGACCTGAATATCTGGCAACTTGGTAGAGAAGCAGGTGCTTTAAATAGACTGAGCTGACAGGCAATTAGCCAATCACCCCACCCCCTCCTCCCTGACCTCCTCTGACTTCGCCTCCTTTTTCTCCTCTAAAATTGAGGCCCTCCGACTTGAAATCTCCTCCTCCATTCTCTCATCCACCCCCCCACTTTTCCGTCCTCCCCCCCTAGCCACCTTCCCCTCCACTCCTTCCGCCCCACCACGGGCGAGGAAGTCCACTCTCTCATTTCATCCTCCCCCCCTCTAACTGTCCCCTGGATCCCATCCCCTCCCACCTTCTTCTCTCCCTTTCACCCACCACCTGCTCCCACCTCGCTCACCTCTTTAATCTTTCCCTCTCCACCGGGATCTTCCCCTCCTCCTTCAAACATGCTCTCGTATCCCCATTCTAAAGAAACCTAGTCTTGACCCCACTTCTCCCTCTATCGCCCCATATCTCTTCTCCCCTTTGCCTCCAAAATTCTCGAGAGGCTCGTCTGCAGCCGTCTCTCCTCCTACCTTTCTGAGCACTCCCTCCTTGATCCTCTCCAGTCTGGTTTCCGCCCCCTTCACTCCACTGAAACTGCCCTGGCTAAAGTCACCAATGATCTCCTCTCTGCTAAAGCCAGGGGCCACTTCTCCCTTCTTATCCTCCTCGATCTCTCAGCAGCCTTCGACACCGTGGACCACCCCCTCCTCCTCCACACCCTCCAGTTCTTTGGCCTCTCCGGCCATGTCCTGTCCTGGTTCACCTCTTACCTTTCGGACCGTTCCTTCTCCGTCACCACCTCTGGGTCTCTCTCCCCCCCGTCCACCCTTCCAGTCGGGGTCCCCCAGGGCTCTGTTTTAGGACCCTTACTCTTCTCTCTATACACCTCTTCCCTGGGTGAACTCATCAGCTCCTACGGCCTCAATTACCACCTCTACGCTGATGACACTCAACTTTACCTCTCCTCTCCTGATCTCTCTCCCTCTCTCCTCTCTAGGCTGTCCACCTGCCTCTCTGCCATCTCCTCCTGGATGTCCTCTCGATTCCTCAAACTTAACCTCGCCAAAACTGAGCTCATAGTCTTTCCTCCCCCTCACACCTCGCCCCCTTCTGACCTCTCTATCACTGTCGACAACACCTCTATCTCCCCTGTCCCCCAACTTCGCTGCCTCGGTGTCATCCTCGACTCCTCTCTCTCCTTTGGCCCCCACATTCTCTCTCTTGCTAAATCCTGCCGCTTCCAGCTGCGCAACATCGCTCGCATCCGGCCCTTCCTCTCCCAAGATGCCACCAAATGTCTTATTCACTCTCTGATCATCTCCCGCTTGGACTACTGCAACCTCCTCCTTACTGGCCTCCCCCACTCTCATCTCGCTCCCCTTCGATCTGTACTTAACGCAGCCGCTAGGCTCATCTTCCTTTCTCACCGCTCCTCTTCTGTCTCCCCCCTCTACCAATCCCTTCACTGGCTCCCCTTCCCCTACAGAATCCTGTTCAAGCTCCTCACTCTTACATACAAGGCCCTCGCCAACTCCACTGCACCCTACATCTCCACCCTCCTCTCTATTCATGCTCCATCCCGCCCTCTCCGTTCTGCCAATGACCGTCGCCTCTCTTCCCCCCTGATCACCTCCTCCCACGCGCGTATCCAAGACTTGCTGCCCCCCTCCACTGGAACAAGCTCCCTCCCTCCATCAGAACTTCCTCTAATCTGTCCAGTTTCAAACGGGCTTTAAAAACCCACCTTTTTCTTAAAGCCTTCCAGTCTCCTACTTAACTTCCTACCTTTTTTTCTGCCTCTTCCTCCCCCCTTATCCTTATCCTCCGTTCCTCCATCTCTCCCCCGTGTCTCTCTGTCTGTCTACCCCACCCCTTAGATTGTACGCTCCTTTGAGCAGGGTATTCTCTCCTCCTGTCTTCACCACTGTTAACTCTGCTCTCCAGCTACTTAGCCCTCCTCCTTGAGGACCCTCTTTCCCGCGTCCCCTCTCGCTCCCTCCTCTTCCCTCTAGGGGTCTCCCTGTCATCCGTGCCTTCCCTCTTGGACTCCGTCATTGGCGGACCTTCCCATCTCCCCTCCTCCGCCCCTCTAGCAGTGCTTTGAGCTCACTGAGTTACTGTGATTATTGTTTACTGTACTGTGCTGTCTCACCTCGTATTGTAATCTCGTTTGTCCCTGTACGGCGCTACGGACACCTAGTGGCGCCCTATAAATAAAAATTAATAATAATAATAATAATAATCAAAAGAATGCAGGAAGTATTGAGCAGACCAGGTGTGTGCATGCTCATTTCAGACCAGAAACTGAATGCAGAAAGAGGGAAACAGGTGAGAACAGAGACCATAATTCAGGTTTAGCTGGTGCAATGTGTGACATATATCTTATTTTTCTTGTTTGCCACCGGAAATTAAATTGAGATGATGTTTTGGGCATTGAGATTGGGGATGTTAAGGAGCATAGCCTCCAATATAGTGATAATAATTATAGCCAGAGAGATTACCATAGGGATTCAGAATCTTAAACAAGCTCGGGAGAGGAGTTCTTGGCAGTTGGAGGGTGAGAAGGACATCAGCTGCGAATAGGTACAACTTAATTTCACGATTAGCCATCTGCATATTCAGTATGTCTGGGCAAAGCTCTGGTGGTTGCAGTAATGGCTATATGGTCAAGGTGAAAATTAAAGGGGAAAAGGGACAGCCTTTCGTATTCCATTTTTAATTTAGAGAAGTCAGAAGGAGAGCCATTGACCAAGATTCTTGCAGAGGGATGGGAATAAAGGACCTTGACGCCAGTGAGAAGTCTCCAGGAAATGCCAAAGCTTGCTAAGGTTTGTGCACTGAAGGTCCAGGAAATTGTATTGAAAGCCTTCTCAGCGTCTAAAGAGAGAATAATAGCTGGGATTTTCTTGGTGTTAAGGATATGAAACAAGTCAACTGACCTCCTCATGATATTTCTTGCCTGCCGACCCGGGACAAAGCCAACTTGGTCATAATGGACCAGGGATGTGAGAACTGAATTGAGCCAATTTGCCAAAGCTTTAGCATACAATTTTACATCAGTATTCAGAAGGGAGATGGGTAGTTTAAGCAGTTGTAAACATATTTGCCCTTCTTGTGAATCACTGTGATCTGAGTTTCCAAGGATTGTTTAGACCAAAACTTCCCATTGAGGATAGAGTTGAAAAGGATGTGCAGAGGGGGAAACAAAATATCAGCAAATTTTTTATAATCAGCAGCTGTAATGTAAATAACAGACAGGCCGCGGTCAGGAGTAGAAAAGACAGCAGCATCTTTTAAACAATCCAGGTCAAACACTGGTAACAGAACAGGTCAGGATACAATGCACACTAGGTCAGGCAGGAACTATCACAAGTATTGGTATGAAGACAGAAAGAGGTTTATAAAGGCAGCAGCACCAATCATAAACTACAGAATGATTAGCTGCATGGATGTGGTAAGTGATTGCACAACTGAGCTGCCAGACTGAAAGCTGAAAGAAGCTTGTAACCATTTACCTAGCAACCAACTGAATCAGTGAGCTGCAGGAATTATCCTAACTATGGTAGCCGCAGTAATTGCACAGATGACAGATCAGACAAAAAAAGAGAGATCCTTATTTTTTAACATACTTCTGAGAGGATAGATCTGTCTAGACTTGGGATAAGGACTGCATTAAAGTCACCACTGACGATCAATTCCCCATGTTTAACCTGAGCTAATAAGGAGCTAAGTTTTTTTAAACCAAAATGGGCCGTCTTGCTGAAGCGATCCACGACCACCCAGATGGTATTATGGCCAAAGACCCATGGAAGATCCAAAATGAAGTCCATAGAGAGGTGTGTCCATTGTTTAACTGGAGTAGACAAAGGAACTAATTGGCCCGAATGGCGACTTCAGGAGATTTACTTTTGCTACATTCTTGACAAGAAAGAACATAATTCCTAACATCGAAAGACAAAGTGGGCCACCAGACCCAACATGAAAGTGCTTCAATGGTCCTATGTATATCTGGGTGCCCTGTCAGTTTGTTGTCATGGAATACCATAAGTACAGCTTTCCTGAGATGAACAGGAATGAATAACTTGCCAGTAGGAATTAGGGAAGGAGCAATCTTCTGAAATTGGCGCAGCAAAACTCCAAGGTCTTGAGTCAAAGCAGCATGAATCAAAGAGGACAGAATGATGGGCTGAGGATCCGGAGGCGGAGCATGACTGGACATGAAGCTCCGAGAGAGAGCATCAGCCTTGAGGTTCTCAGAGTCTGGTCGAAAGCTGCCATCTTTCTTGGCAACAAAGAAATACCAGGCTCCTACCAGACACTTGGAAGGTCGAATGAAGCCCTTCTGCAGATTCTCCTCCACGTATTGCTCCATTGCCTGGGTCTCAGAATTGGACAAAGCATATAGACGTCCTTTAAGATTGATTGCATAATCATAATCACAATGAGGGGGCAAAAGAGTCAGCCTTTTTCTTTGAAAATGCATCAAGTAATCCTTGGTAAAGAGCAGGAAGGGAATCCAGACTAGGCCAAAAGACTCGAAGCGGTAAAGCATACTTGCCAACTCTCCCGGAATGTCCGGGAGACTCCCGAAATTCGGGTCAGTCTCACGGACTCCCGGGAGAACAGGCAAATCTCCTGCATCCCGCTACTGGCGTCTTAAAATGATGCGTTTGGCCGCGCCCCGCACCCTCCCAGTCACGCCCCTCTACCGGAAAGAAGTTGCCCAAAGTAGGCAAGTATGCGGTAAAGTCAAGCAGGTGGAAGAACAGTCAGGACTAAAGCGAATGATCTCTCCTTTCTTCCAATCGATATGGGGACTATGGCCTTGCAGCCAAGGATGCCCCAAATCAAAGGAGATAAGGCGTGCAGGAATCAACAAGGAATTATTTGAAGGCCTAGACGCACCTTTTCTCAAACACCTAGGCCTGATCTTTTCCTGGCTTGTTAGGGCAAGCACGAAGTAGGTGACCCTTGTTGCCACAATACATGCAAAGACCCAGGGAACGTCGTCTGGAACGTTCTTCTGAGGAGAGACGGTAGGCGCCTAACTGCATGGGTTCCGGAATGTCCAATAGTGTAATCTGGGAAGGTAGGTCAATGCTTTGTAGGCAATGAGACAGAAAAATCAATCAGCAAAGGCCACGTCAGGAGGCATTAATATGATAGAAGAAATTCTCCCCTCTATCTGGTCGATCCCTAAAGGGCTTTAGAACATAGGGGAAGACTATGTTAGAAGGATGCTGGAGATCCGACAAGCGGGGGGGGGGGGGGGACACTCCAAGAAAATAAGCAAATAGTTAAGAGTCTTGGGGGTAAATGTATCAATCTGCGCATTCTGCAAGTTGTTGATATTTAGCGATTTTGCAGGGCAGATTTAAAAACGACTTTACAGACAAGTTAAGTGGGTTATGGCAGGAGGAACCTTTGATTTCTCCTGCCATAAACCCTTCATGAATTGTGCGATGTCCGTTTTACGGAGCAAACGGCTCTTTTCTCCATTTTAATGTCTGATCACACTTTAATAAATTGATCCCTGAGTAACACTAATCTGTTACACTAATGTGTTAGATTGTGAAAAACAGTTGGTCTGACATTGCAGCGTGTGTTTCCCTAAAACGACCACAATTCCTGATAGTATTAAGGGTGATTCTAATTAGTTACACGGCAGATTCCCATAATAGGCCCATGCGTATGTTCATCCTCTCATCACACTAATAGCCCCCCGTTGGTCTGAGATGCTGA
The DNA here is from genome assembly GCF_038048845.1 of Mixophyes fleayi. Classification (NCBI taxonomy): domain Eukaryota; kingdom Metazoa; phylum Chordata; class Amphibia; order Anura; family Limnodynastidae; genus Mixophyes; species Mixophyes fleayi. Next base: position 22,208,921 of record NC_134403.1, on the reverse strand, counting down.
ATGACCAGACCTTGTACAAATTATAAACAAATTAGGCACTGATCATGTCGGTGCGCCCATCTTAAGGTATGAGCTATTGTAGATACCAGCTTAGGCTGCAGACTCACCAGGTACACCTCTGCCTAAATTTTATAAAACAGCTACAGCAATGCATTCACTGTGGTGTAAAGTTGCATGATCTATGGGCCATTTTGCTGACATGGTCCATAGAAAGGTATCACAGGACTATTTCTCCCACTACCTAGTTATGCTGTGTACACCTTATAGCATACTTGCCAACATTTTTTTTTTTTCTTCCGGGAGATGCCGGCTGGGACGTGGGCGTGCAGGGGGCGGGGCTGCGAAATCGCGTCATTTTGGCCCCGCCCCCGTGACGGAATGACGCAAATCGCGTCATTTTACAGTGGGGGCGGGGCTAAACGCCGCGATTCCGGGTGAATCGCGGCGTTTAATCTAAATTTTTCCCCCTTCCTATCAGGGAGATTGCCACACTCGTCCGGGAGACTCTCGCAAAATGCGGGAGTCTCCCGGACAATGCGGGAGAGTTGGCAAGTATGCCTTATAGTGTTCAGGAAACACGATTCCTACTTGCTGTATTGTTCTGGGCCACTGCATGTATTTCTCCATAGGGAACTCTAATCCCCAGGGCCGCCATCAAGGGGGTACGGCCAGTACTGCTGTGAGGGGCCCGGACAGACTTGGGTGCCCGTATAGACTAGGGGGCCCGGACAGACCTCTCCGTCTGTCCGGACTCCCTGGACTGTCCGGGCCCCGCAGTCACTACCGTGCCTCCCATTTTTTACCTACCTTCTCCGCGATGCTGCAGCTCTGCCTCCCAGACTCTGATAGGCTGGGAGCGCGGCCGACGCGGTGCTGTCATCACCGCACGCCGCACTCCCAGTGTATCAGTGATAGAGGGAGGCAGAGCTGCAGCATCGCGGAGAAGGTAAGTTAAGGAGCTACTATTTTTTTTGAGGGGGGGGGGGGGAGAGCCCAGGGGACCATAATTGTGGAGGGAGGGGGACCTGATCTGTGGAGGGAGGGAGGGGGGAAGATGGGGACCTGACCTGAGGAGGGAGGGGGGGGAAGAGGGGGACCTTAATTGTGGAGGGGGGGTAGAGGGAGAAGGGGACCTTAAATGTGATTGGGGAGAGAGGGAAACATTAACTGTGATTGGGGGGGAGAGGGGACCTTAACTGTGTGGGGGTGGGGACTGGGGGACCTTAACTTTGGGGGGTAGGGGGTCATTAACTGTGGGGGTGGAGAGGGGGACATTAACTGTGAGTGGGGGGGAATGTACTGTAATGAGGGATAGGGGGCGCATGTATGGCGCAGATGGAGGGGTGCACATGTATGGGGAGGGGGGCCCCGGCAGATTAATTAGTACTGGGCCCCACAGTTTCTGATGGCAGCCCTGCTAATCCCTATTCCAAATGATGTGACTGAACCAACCATGTGCACATGAAGCGATCTGTTATTAAAAATATGTATTGCAGCAAGTTCTGCAAACACCACTGGGAGCTGCAGGCTGCATTATACTTCTGTAATGCTGCACAGTAGAAGTATTACCTTTAATCTCCATGTCTAGTTTCTCTCTTGTGCAAAACTAATACAATTCAAATCATAAAGTAAATGTAATAAATATTACCTAGCATATTGCAAATACCCAGACAACCTGCATCTCTGCAGATGCTGGTGAACCACTGATCCCAGCATGCCCTACATGACGCTCCACTGCAGCTGGAGTTAACACAAATATTGCCTAAATAATCAGTCTCCTAGGATTGACTTGCAATACCAGAAAACTACAAGCCCCATAATGCACCGCGCCGGGCCGGAAGTGAGGCAGGGGGGAAGCAGGGAGCAGTAAATGAACAGGGGGATTTGACACAGTGTAACTGTCAGAGAAGAGATGAAGGGCAGAGTGATTTATAGACACATCTCCCAGATGCTGCTGACCACCCCACACTGTGCCAGGCTGGCAGCCTGCAGGAGAGGTAAGGGGCATGGTGGGGTCGTCTGGGAAAAGTTCAAAAAGTTTACAAGAGTAAAAATATATAATAATAATAATATACTTACCCAGTCTGGCTGTGTGTTTCATTCCCTGGTGTTTAGACAGGGTCCTAGATAGACCTGCCAGCTGCCCCCTGTGCAAATGGTCCCCCTGCTGTATAAATAATGTCTGGCTACTAGATGTATGGGAACACCCATCTTGTATGGTTGTAAATAGATATCCCCAGCCATGACAGCCATATCTTCATTAACTCAATAATAAATGAAAAATCTTTCACTTTGTAGAAGTCAGTGGAATGTGCATCACTCTGCAGCAATACATACAGAAGTGAAACACCAGTGATTTTGTGATAGTGTAGGGTTGTGATCCCGGGGGTCTTGTGTTGTGGTTACGGCCTCCCATCAGTTCTGGTAACATTTTGATATAACATTGTAATGTCAGTAAAAACAAATAAAAATACAAGTAAACTTTAATAAAATGATCGCTGGAAAAAGAGAATCGGCAAGCCTGATGGCAGGCTACTGTTGTTTGACATTGCTATTTCTCAGCAGAAACACCCATAGAGGTTTAACTTATCAGCAGACAACTCCATATAGATGTAAGATTGGTATCTACAGGGACTTGGACCCTTCATCTCTCCATTCATCTCTCAGGACTGAGGGTTGGGTGGAATTAGGAAACTGTAGGGATCCTGGGAGATGGTGTAGGGGAATACAAAGTGAGAACAGTGTATTGTCCCAAGTAGTTAAACTGTTTTATTTAAGAGGCTCCTAATATGCTGGGCCAAGTCTTATTGGCAAAGAGAGAGCCAATCAAAACAGCTCCTTTTCAATTTACCGCTCCTGACTGGTGATGTTAGGGGAGGGGTTGGTGCTGAGCGTATAGTGTTTTATAGAAGGGGACTTGTGTCACATGGCAGTAACTGAATATTAATGAACTGTAGGTACTTCACCTGGTATTTTGGCAGAGTAACCACATTTCTGGGAAGAGAAGTGGGATCCCGGTGCCTCGTTATCACAGAAGGGAGTATGGAAGGTGTCAGGTTATACATCCTTGCACTGTGTTAACAACTAAGCATGGGAGCACAATATATGGCATAGCATGCTATAAAGCTGGGTACACACTATAGAAAATTACTGCAGTTGCGATTTCTGTAACGATTTCACTAACGACTTTAAAGTCCCGATGAGCATGCAGATTCCTGTGTACACACCTACACGATTTACCTTCATATCTATGATCTTCATCATTCATAACCATCTGCTGAAAAGATGGTGACTCTGCACACTCTATAGAGATCTGCCTACACTGCTGGTGGTGAGTGCGTACACACTTCCACATTTGCCCGACATCGTTGATCGTGATGTTTAGGAAGTTTATAAAACCAAATCAACAGATGCAATGTGTTTTGGTACAATAAAGCACGATCGTGGGAGAGTACACACTAGCTGACCAAACGGTCGTTTATCTTGTGATCTGCGCGATAATTGCAGTGATTTTCTGCAGTGTGTACCCAACTTTATATGCACTAACAGGTGTTGTGTCGCAATGATTTTTGTAGCATCGTGTTGATTACATGTTGACCCTCTTATGTCTATTTCTTTGCATGTAAGTTATGGTTGTACTAAAAAGTCCATATTTGTGTGTATACTTTTGCAGTAAAATAATATATATTCAGTGTCCCTGCATTTATTAATTTGCTATGCATTTTGTGCTATAAATTATTTCCATATTGCAAAAAGCAACAAAAATTAGTACAAATGTGTATTACTAACTCTGCTGTATAAATGTCACTATCTTCTGATAAGTATTTTAAGGATAAAAAGTCCAGATAGTTTTATATCACATGTCATCAAAACCAATGCTCTTCCCCTTTCAATAATCACACGTCCATACAGAACAGCCAGGGAAAATCAAACAAGTTAACGTGAAACCCTTTTCTGCCTCCTTAGATTTACATGTCCATGCAGCCATATATAGAACCAGACAAGATAGTTATCCTATAAGGTTGTACTGAGGATGACGTAGACGGTTCTGTAAGAACAACTAAAGGTTGTTCCCGGCAGTGTTTTGATAAAAACAGAAATGAGTAAGGTGTATTTTAGTTTTCCATTGCTAATTTTATTTGCTTTGTCTAGAAAATCCCCATTTAAGAAGAATTCCACTTAATTATGTTTGTTTATTTTTTTAATAAAACAGCCCCATGGATCTGGTGTCTGGGGGTCTGCAGTTTCCACTGTATTCACCGTGGCTGGTTACTATTCAGTTATCCAGGGTTAGACATCCTGGAGAATGTTGAACAGATACGGAAGTCACTGCAAGTGTATAAAGAACTGACTCTACTCTGGCAATCATTACTGCTGTGTATCAAATATTACTAGTGTGTAGATCCTTGGAGAACTTACCTGTAATAAAGAAATTTGAGTGGAGTTGTTTAATTAAGAGACAGCACATTGATTAATTACCACAGTGTTATAAGGCTCTATCACTAGTGTAACATTACAATTCCATTCTCAATGAGACAAGCAATTTCTAAGCCAGGGCACCGCAACGTTGAGTTATGGGCATTCCCAGGGGATGCCGGATATATTAAAAGGATTATTCAACCTGTTTATTTTATCTCAACATAAATTTCACCACATTTAGTAAAGAGGCATTTAGTGAATTTGTAACTTTTTAGATATAAGGGGGTACTTGGTTTTAGAAACCCTCTACTTTTTTTTTTTTAATGGTTTTAGGCCTATTACAAACTTCCAAAGTATAATCAGTATATTATTGGTGAGAACATTGGTGGACATTTATAAATGGGATTTAAATAATCACCAATCACAAACAAGTTGGTTATATTATTATTATCATTATTCTATAATAATAAATCCACAACATATTACGCAGCATAATACAAATATTACAAATGACTTAAACCTAAAGAAACTTTGGGGTATATTTACTAAACTACGGGTTTGGAAAAATGGAGATGTTGCCAGTAGCATCCAATCAGCTTCTAGCTGTCATTTTGTAGAATGTACTAAATAAATGATAACTAGAATCTGATTGGTTGCTATAGGCATCATCTTCACTTTTTCAAACCTGCAGTTTAGCAAATATACCCCTTTATGTCCTATAGAGACGCCGTTTGACATCACAATCTTCCTGCATCAGTGTGACAGGAACCACATATTGCTGCTCTATGTTGCTGGGGGGCCCTGCTCCTTCCACTATCTGATTCTGAGTGTGTTACTTCCTCTATTCCCCTCCTCACATCAGATCACTGATGCAGTATACACATGGAGATTCGATTATAAGCAGCCGTATTGATCCAATTAGCACACACGCACGTTTGATCCGATTGGCATACATACACATCCAATACTGTAAGCTGATCATCGGTCATATCTATACATGTGTACACAATTACTGGCTACTGCCTTTCAGAAGAGCAGTGCGCTCATTTCCTGAAATATTCTGTGCTGATGTGATTATTCTTGAGACGCACAACAGGGAACAGGAAGGAGATGGGGAACCTACCCAGGTACACCTTAAAAATGATGGTATTTCATACTGGCCCTGGACAACCTGTGACTCTTTAGGGGTTGTGAATCTACAATTCACAACTCTGCTCTTCCAGCTATCAGCTTTCAAAGCATGCTGGGCAACGCAGTTTCACCATACCTGGAGAGCCACAGGTTGTCCAGGCCTGTTCTAAATGTTTAAATGTGTACATCAAGCTTCTGGTATTAACCCAACATATAACGCATAAGATGTGATGAAGGTATTTTCTCCTGTACATGTTCTGTGAAGCGGTAATCCATGTGAACATTTCCTTATTCTGCTACTCTGCATGTGCCATTCTTTCTCACAGAATGTACTAGGCAGACATGCACTTGATTTGGGAAATTCTGCTGTTCATTACCCTTCTATAGATGGCACTAGAAATCAGAAGTCGCAGTCTCTGTGTTTTGTAGATGATGATAAAGAGACAGATCATTTTGTTCTTCTGCGTTGTGATGATGATGTGCTCTTGTTATTGCAGGACTGTTTACCTCCAGCAACGTTTTGTCCAGTTATGATGTCAGAAGGGTCGAAATAACCTCATCAGAACAGAGAAAGTTAACTTTCGATACTCACGCTTTAGTAAGAGACCTGGAGACTCATGGTGAGTAATTTATAATCATTCTTCACTGCTTTACCATCAAATCTCGGGTAGAATCCCTCTGATGAGGGTACATACAGTATATATTTTTTCATGGTGTTGACATCTACAATCATTTAAACCTTAATGTCACTGTAGGCGTTGTAGGCAGAGATGTGAAATGATTATTTACGTCTCTTCGGCCAACTATACATCCAGAACCATTGATTCAATATTATAGATACAGTCGGATGTGGAGTTGTGCATCTTTACAAGTCCGACACTATAAAAGTCATTAGTCTCTGAAATTGATGAGATCTAATAAGAACCAAATAGTTATCTCTAAGTTGTGTATATGCAGCACCCTGGAGGGTACTCCTATATTTCAGAGTATTATTATTATGGGCTGTGCAGTCCCAGAGAAACTTAGGGAGGAATTCAATTGTCTGTGATGGGCCATGGGGTGCCTCTGGATGGGTCGTAAAGGCACTGCGGGGCCATGTATCGTCACTGATTTTTCTTTGTACCCCATAAAGGAAAAATCAGAGATGTTCGGGTACCATAGTACCTGATAACGAGTCACACCAATACAGTGCCAGAGCAATAGGGACCAAGTCAGATGTCCTCCTGCTTTTTGCAGGTCCTCAAAGTATTCCTCTATTTGGGGAAAATGGCTCAAGAGCTGACCCACACTTCTGACACACTATGGCCAACTGCTAGCGGGAGTAATCCCGCATAGTCTTCAGCCAGCGGCCGGCGCAACTTCTCGCTGTGCATCCAGATGACTGGATGCTCTTGTAACCCCAGCTGATTGTAGCGCTTTTAGGGAACGTGTTCAGGAATTTAGCAGTACCTAAAGAATTCACCCGGTGACATTTAAAAATATATAAAACACTACACTGTGAAATATATATACTCAATATATGGTACTGAATTCATTACTGGGGAACAGGGGATGCCAGGCAGGATAAACCTATATTTCCAACATACCCACCACACTGCACTTTCCACAAGACTCCTGAACTGTTATGAACCCACAACATAGAGAGTTACAACACAAGTGTAGACTGCAATTTAATTTGTGTTGAGCACTCAAGGAACAATATTTAAAGCATAAAAATTATTGGACTATATTGGTGTTACTCCTTAAAATGTTAGAGACTCTCTAAACGTAATTAAACTGAAATATAAAATTAAACACAACTGATTGATATGCATTTCAGTATGTGAATTGTTGACCCTCTAGGGGTAAGTGTATCAAGCTGCGCGTTTCTGTTGCCTATAGAAACCAATCAGATTCTAATTAACATTTATTTATAACATTCTACAAAATGACAGCTAGATTATGATTGGTTGCTATAGGCAACATCTCCACTTTTCAAACTTACCGGAAACTCGCAGCTTTATAAATTTACTCCCTAGAATTTGTGGCCCTATCCCTAGCAGTGATGTAACGACTTCAAATAGTGTTCAAAGGGGCCACATAGAAGAAGGAGGCGGAGCATAGTGCACTATACTCCGCCTCCTATCTCCTCCTCTAGGTATGCTGCATGACCTCCATGCACCATAATAAGGATATTAGTAGTTTATAATAATGTGAAGTAACTGAAGGAGGGGGTAATATCGCTATGTCACTATTACTTGGCGATCGTGTAATATGTGATATTTAATCTCCATCATTTAAATATTATTTTTGTAATGAACACCTGATTAATGACACCTTTTACCCATAGAATTTGCAGTAGTTTATACCTATGTTTGCATTGCATTGTGTATTATACAGTAGTAAGCCTCATATTGCTGCAACATATGAAAATATTTTTTTGTTTCCATCTATTTCTTCAGACTAATGTAGTGCTTCCACCTTGTGTTTCCTCTGGTGGATCTGTTCTTACTGGTAACACTTAACGCTGATATAATGTCGTCCGCTGGAGACTCTGTCCATGATACTCTGTCTCCCGGATCCCACTGTTCCCGCAGGAACATCTAGCCTATTCCTGACACTACTAATATTGTACTGGATATGTCATTTCCCTGCGTAGTTGCCACGGATGATGGCGCTTCGCAGCGCCTGCTATAATAAACATGCCCGCGATGACGTCACTAAGCGTCTTACCTTAAAACTTTACACTACGTACTGTTAACGTTTTCCTTCTGAGAATCTACTCTCTATAAGCAAAGCATAAACACAGAACATGTACTTTCAGACATTTTTACGGTACAATTTGTGTCCCGTCCCCTTAGCTCCACGGGTATAAGTTATGTTTGTCACTTACCCCATTCATACTGCAGCAAAATCCCGGGTTTTTGCCGGGGCGAGCTCAAACGACACGGGTCTTGGTGCAGTATGAATGGTACAAGTCAAAAATCCCAGGTCTAAAAACCCGGGTCTTCAACCCGGGATTTATCGAGGGGTAATTCCCAGGTCGGACCCGGGTTGCCTGCACTATGAATGGTGCAACCCGGGTTTTTCAACCCGGGTTGCACAGAAAACAAGCTGATTGGCTGTCTGCCTGTCTCTGGATGATTTGGAATTAGGCATTTCTCATTCATTTTATGCTTGCCAAAAAGAGGCCATTAATTTTCCATCTAGAAGTCTACTCTTTTAGGGTAATCATTGAAATATGCAATACATAGCTTTAAAAGCTCCTACAACCTTCCCTTAAATATATGTTTCCCAGTCTCTTTATGCCTTTCAGAAAGCCCTCCTAGACTAGTACGAATAAATATATAAGCCAATTGGAGGTATCCTTTATTCATTATTGTATTATTATATTGTGTATCACCATTTTTCAGCCAATGAAAACTGCTCTGGTGATGACTCCCACAAATTGCCAGGGCACAGACTTGTGCAGTATGAATGGGGTCAACCCGGGAAATTCCTGGGTCCGAGGTGCAGTATGAATGGTGTTTCTGAGCTGGGACGCTCCGAGCCCCGGCAAAAACCCGGCTTGAAAAACCCGGGATATTGCCGGGGCGGCAGTAGGAAAGCGGTATAAATCTGCTTAAAGGGTATGAGATTGCAACATTCATAAATTTATCTATAAACGTGGGGGTCTCCTGTCATAATGTCACTCACCCCTAGCCCACAAAAATATCCCCCCCTCCCAGCAGAAATCCACTCCTTTATTGAATGCACTAAGGCCCCTCCCAAACCCCTTGAGCAGATAAAAGCATTTTTTGCTGATGCACTACAGGTCCCAGCAGTAAGACATGTCTGATCTGTGTGTGTATGCTAGCACTGATAGAGGAGAGAATAGAAATTAATTTTGAATGTAGTTTCTCTTTATGCCTTAGTTTATATGAAACGATTGCTGTGTATATGACTTGAGTGTTCTAGCTTTGGACTCTGTATAAGGGTATGGAAACAACAAGCACAAAGTTCAACTGCAGTAAAAATTACAGCTAATAAAACTTTAATAATTGGTTATTAATTTATAGACTGCAAAATTGCCGCTACGAATATATAGAATCTTCTATGAAAAATACGTTGGTAAAAAAATAAAAATATATAATTACAATGGACAATATATTATAGCTAGGACATTATTACTTGGGGATTGGGTTAGAGGTGATATTTAATGTCTGTCTTTAAAATAGGGTAATCTGTGTGTTAAGTCAAATGAACACTAAGAAGTGACCCCATGGGGAAAAATTTCCATTCAATGTTCAGACAGGAGTCTCTGTAGCAGATGAAACGTTAAAGGGCCACCAAAACTAATACACTCGTTACCATACATAATAGAGCTACAAATATAATTTACAAATCTATATGTAAATGTTTTAGGAATTTGTCACCACTGAAGATACTCGAGATGACGGTCAGATCACGGGGGGTGGGGGGTGGGTCATATTTTCCTGCGCACACCAAACTTCTTGTCAGTAAGTCCATTGAAGGACACTGCTGGCAGACTATAGCCTAAATACACACGGGGGCTAATCTAGGCACAAATAGCTTGTGTTACTATTACCCTTGATTTATACAGTACTAACCTATTACGCAGCGCTGTACATTGAGGTGATCATGAAACAAACAAATTACCTTCAATGACGTGAAACAGGAGGTAGAGATGGCTCTGCCCAAGTGAGCTTACAATCTAAGAGGTCTGGGGAACACTTGATACATAAGGTAGCGGAATAACAGTTGTAGCTGGTAGGGAAAGTGTGCATAGCTGATGTAAGGCAGAAGCGTTATCAGCCACCAATACTATACGCTTGTAATGGGAAGAAACAGTGTAAGGCAGCGACATGAGATTGTCAGGCGGTAGTTGCTGCTACCAAGGAGGCCGCGGATATCACCAAAAGAGGAGCGTGGCAGTCCATCATTGGTCCATTCATCAGGGCGTTCAGAGACGGCGGTTATATGGTTTGGGTCTCTGCCGATTCAACTCTCAGGAATCTTTGTGCTTGGTGAAAGAGTTAGGGAGCAGAATACCATCGTCCCCCAAATCCAAGACCAGGGAGTATGATGAATCACGTGGATGATCGTTATGGAGCCGCACTTTTCTGACTAGTAAACTCCTACACAAATCATATTTTGAATTGAATGCTCCATCACTTATCTAACCATAGGCGGTCCTTTGTAGGTGACAGCGGGTGCGTAGGCTGCCCGGAGATATCAAAATGATGTCTAGTGAGATTGGTACAGCTGATCGTCTGTCAACATATAATGAGGCTCAGTGTGTCCAGCTAAAAAACAGAGAAGCCAACAACAATGACTGTTGAGGTCAATGGGTCCAGCAGTTGGACAGAGAGGATGGTCTAGAAGGTCCTGGTCTTGGTGTGGCAACACTCGTCGGCATTACTTTGTGATTTCCCAGTGTTTTAACTCTGATATGAGTGAGAAGAAGATTAGGAGGTAGAGCACCGAGCTGATCTATAGTGCAGCCAACATGAATTCTGTTATTACTATCTCTTTTATATGAGGCAACTTGTATTTTAAGCTTAGTGATGCATTAAGAGGTTTTATCTTCCTATACGCCAGCTCATGTCTTGTACGGCCTTTTCAAAGAACCTCTGTCTTGTAATCTGGTGCCTGTGACACATTGATCGGAGTAGATCAGTGCGCCGGATTCGGTTGCTGCTGTGGCGGGTTTATCGATTTGCCATTGTTTCTTCTCAGATATTTGGGACAAGGTCAGGAGAAGGACACGCGATTGGCTTCTATCAGACGTATCCTTTTGCCCTGACAAAGTGCCTGTCACAGTATATTGTTACCATAATGCAATTCTGTGTTTATGGGATTAGATCGAGTTATCTCTTGTACGGTTATCTAAAGGCAAAGGAGCTGAAAAGGAGGTTTTAACTGCTGTTACATTTAACTCCCAAGATTTCGTTTTGCAAAAGGAAATTGAAAGCCTTAAATGTTGGGTATTGTTGGAATTCCTGATAAATGTTTTTTCACGCAGAAACGGTGAACTCTTTCTTGTTTTTTCTTTAAAATAAATTGCAATTTATTTTGTATCCTTTTACTTTATATTTATACTTCCTTTATAATGCCACCATATTAAGCAGTGCTTTACATAGAATATTTAATCATTCCTATCTGTCCCTGCCCTATTGGAGCTTACAGCCTAAAATTATGTTTTAAGACTGAGGGAGGAAACGGGGGCATCGGAGAAAGTCAAGCCACTTTTTTCCGTATACATTTGTATGCAATAGTTAGGTGCACCCATGGTCAAATTGCATCTTTCACTTGTAACCCCTGTCACTGTGTGTAGTGTGAGGTGCAAAGGTTACACAGTGCACCTCCTTCTCAAGCCCTGGCTAGCTGATGGGCATGTGTGTAAATGACCATGGGGTCCCTGCACATACAGGTGTTTTTTTGTAAGTGGTGGGACACAGGGGATGTCACTGTGGTGCAGTGCAATAAAAGTGACAATAATTTGGGCGCCAGACCATCTCTATCACAAACTCAACTCTTTATTTACACTCCTTTTCCTCCAGCACAATAATCATAATGTTTGCAGCAATTCAGAAATATATATACAGCTCCTTACTCTCTCCAGCACAGTTCTTAATGAGCAATATGAATATGGTTCCAAATATGGACTCCTCACTCCTCCTGCACAGTTCTTAATGTTATCAAGATGTAATATGACTTAGTTCCCATGTCTTCCACACTTCAGTACTTTACTGCAGTTCCCCCTTCTCTGCAGGGGCATTCACATGGATGCTAACATCCAGGCAGCTTCTCCTCAATGCAGTTCTGACACACGCTGTGTAACTCTCAGATGCAACCCCTCCCCCCCTTCCTCCTTCTTTGCAGGGATGATTTCTTCTTTGGGCTTTGACACTTCTCTCTGTACTCTCAGCCCCTGGCTCTGACACTTCTGTCTGTGTACTCCCAACCCTAAGCTCTGACACTTCTCTCTGTGTACGCACAGCCGCTGGCTCTGACACTTCAGCTACCCTGCCTCTTGTAACAACCCTCTCTCCAGGGTCTCTTCCATGCAAAATGTCCCCTTGTCTCTTGGGGTTCTCTTTAGTAATATTAATATAAATATTGACCAATGATCAAGGATTAGATCGTAAATACCCTGAAGTTGCAATAAGTATTGTGTTACAGTACCGTTTGGCAAACAAACTAAAATTAAAAGAATATTGAACTTTGCTAACGAGCCGATGTGTCAGTTGAGAATTAGAAGTCCTATTCATCATCAAGATGTTTGTAAGACTAATATAAGTATTTGCGTGAATAAAATAGCATATAATGCTTCACACCTATCACTCATCTCTCATCGAGCTTGGAACTTGCATTTACATTTTTGCATTTGTATCACACTCAGATGATCAAAGAAGGACTTGGTATACCCAATCCCAAAAATGATTTTTTCTTAAATAGGGGTAATGTGGGGGTTTGTTCCTGCATCCATACCTGCAAAATGATTTTCCTGGCTGCTGATATTTTCAGTAATTTTCAACTCTCTTTTGTGAGTCTTGTTGACGTTAGTGGGAATCACTATAGTTGTCCATTCGGGAGGAGGCTGTTGTTTGACACTTCGAACATGTATTTGATTCAGTTACCCCAGGTATGCTCTATGATATGTTATAAAATATCTTTTATATGTGCTTGCTGTAAGCGTAGTAATGAATAAAACAGCCCTTTTAGTATGTTTATGTGAAAATATCTTGAGCAACTTGATCAATAATTCCGACCGCATCCTCTGATAAACAAGAGAGTTCCGTAAATCCTATAGTGTGTCTGTTTGGCTTTCTCTAAGTAGGGGATTTATTACATGTTAGTTTAGTCTGAATGTGAAAGATGTTGGGTTGTATTTTACTTGCATAGTTTTGTTGCTGCAAGAATGCCAGATGGGACATAAGAGGTTGTTTTTATTTTTTTGTCACATGATTAATGAAATGTCTAACAGAAGAGGTGCCTGTTTTAGTCCATGTAGCAAAGAGCAGACTCCATGATCACTAGAGGAAGGCAAAGTGATTGGCAATTGTTTAGTTAAATTTGCCATGCAATGTATGCCAGGTGGACCAGGTAGTCATTAGGGGATTAGCAGCACTACAGAAACTTTGTGGAACCTCACAATTATAAGATAACAATAATAGCAGTGATCACAGGTGGGATTTTCTATTTCTGTGTTAGACTCGTGTATTGCAGGAATATATCCAGTGAAGTGTATGCATAATTGTTTTTATTGTAATTGTATTATATTTTTTGCTGGATATAAGGCATGAATTATATCCATACTGCAAGACCTGAGTCTAATACTTACTACATACAAGAATAGAAAATCCTATCTGCGATCGCTGATAATCCTTTGCTTATGACTACCTGGTTCATCTGGCATATACTACGTAGTTGACATACACTATATGGACAAAAGTATGTTAATTATTGAATTGAGGTGTTTCAATCAGACCCGTTGGCAGGGGTGTATAAAACCAAGCATCTAGCCATGCAGTCTCCACTTGTAAACATTTGTGATACAAATTGGGTCGTTCTGAAGAGCTCAGTGACTTCCAGCGTGGTACTGTGATTGGATGCCTCCTTTGCAATAAGACGCTTCGTGAAATTTCATCCCTGCTGGATATTTCACGGTCAACTGTAAGTGATATTATTAGAAAGTGGAAGCGTTTAGGAACAACAGCTACGAAGTGGAAGACCACTTAAACTCACAGAGCGGGGTCAATGACTGCTAAGGCGCATGGTGTGTAAAAGTCATCAACGCTCTACTGATTCCATAGCTGAAGAGATCCGAAATTCCACTGGCATTAATGTAAGCACAAAACTGTGCGGCAGGAGATTAATGGAATGGGTTTCCATGGCCGAGCAGCTGCATGCAAGCCTCACATCTCCAAGACAAATGATAAGCGTTGGATGGAGTGGTGTAAAGCACACCGACACTGGACTGTGGAGCAGTGGAACTATGTTCTGCGGCGTGAGGAATCACGCTTCTCTGTCAGTCAGATGGGCGAGTCTGTGTTTGGCGGATGCTGGGAGAACATTACCTGCCTGACTGTATTATGCCACCTGTGAAGTTTGGTGGAAGTGGAATAATGGTATGGGGCTGTTTTTCAGGGTTTGGGCTAGGCCCTTTATCTCCAGTGAAGGGCAATCTTAATGCTTCAGCATACCAAGTCATTTTGGACAATGCTTTGCTTCCGACATTGTGGCAACAGTTTGGGGAATGCCTTTTTCTATTCCAAAACGACTGTGCCCCAGTGCACAAAGCAAGGACTACAAAGACATGGCTGGCCCACACAGAGCCCTGACCTCATCGAACACCTTTGGGATGAACTGGAACAGAGATTGCGATCCAGGCTTTCTCCTACAACATCAGTGCCTGACCTCATAAATACTCTACAGAATGAATGGGCTTAAACTCCCACAGAAACACTCCAACATCTTATGAAAAGCCTTCCAAGAAGAGTGGAGGCTGTTATCGCTGCAAAAGAGTAACCAACGCCATATTAATGTATATGTATTTGAATACAATGTCATTACAGTCCCTGTTGCTGTAATGGTCAAGCGCCCGAATATTTTTGCCCATATAGTGTATGAATAATGCTCAGAGACAAACCATTCAAGAACAGTTTATTTATCTTGTGTATAACAGCTTGATTTAATGGCTGAGCGAGGTTACATTTGTGTGTCTTGAGGATGTGTAGCCTTCCATGCTGGCCGTTATAACCTGTACTTGGTGTTCAGCTCAGACAGCTATCAGTAAGTTAGGTGCTGTGCATTCCATGCTATGTATCATTTATCCAATACCCCCTTATGGTCATGAAGATCCTTGTAATCTGTCCAAAGTGGTGGTCCCAGTTAAAGTATGACTGAAGAGATTCTAGTAATGGTTCCAGGATTTGATGGCACATAATGTGAGAGTCGATGAAACAAGTCTACTCCAGGACCTCCTGATATGCTGGGTAGGCTTCATAGACATCTGGATTGCTTTGAGCAAAAACAATTACCATATCCAGTTGTCACCATCTAAGGTTAATATTGAGAAATGTAGGAGAATCACTCAATGTGTCTCCAATTAGGTGTAGATAGGATAGACCTTCCGCGATGAAGCCTTTTACCGGACACCAGGGATTACATAAATTCCAATCTCCACAATATCTCTTTAACTATAATCTAATTTATAATTTGTTTCATAAGCAGTTGTAATCTATGTTGTAGATTCTAAATCTGGAAGGGACAGTTGTCTATTTTAAGTCAGTATAAGATATAATAGGCTGTGGGCAGCAAGGTGCCTTCGCCTGGTGACCAGGAACAGCGAGGTCTGTCTTCATAAGATGATATTTCTGGAACAATTTCTTATTTCATTTGGATTTTCACAGATATGTAGAAGGTGAAATATGCTGGAATGTGCAGAGAACAGGGATCTGGAAGGATTTGGCAGCTGTTGGTAGCCCCGGATCCTCCTGATTGTACCAGGCGATTTACCTTCTTTTTTTCCTGGAACCCTGGGGGATTATTATCCCCGGAGTTGACTTTTTATTGCTATTCCCAGTCCATGTTGCTGCAGTGCCTACAGATTTATAGATTGGGAACAGTGTCTCTACAAGATACTTACTATCTGTTATCTGACAACTCTGCCCATCTCATCACCCTGGGGGAGGCATCAGGTTAGTAGTATTCAGTAGCCGACTTACAGGTGAGAGTATCGAGGATTCACGCCATCTGCCTCAAGATTTTATATGATGGGCTTGTTTAGGCCCTCTCCCTCAGTGCCGGGACTTATGTATTGCAGGGAGCTGGACGAAAAGTGAAGCAGCCTTGCCCTCACCCATCGCATCATAAAAAGTTTTTATGTCCCTTTTAAATAAAGTGACAGAGGCCAGATGGCTTTCGATTGTCCTATGAAGTCCTATCATGCCCACCAGGCGTGTCATTATGCATTTAATTACCTACGTACAGATAAACGCAGAGTAACAATAGCTACTCTAACCTCTAAGGATTTTCTGCCGACTCTCAATACCCCCAGGCTCCTCTAAGCAGCTGACTGAAATGAGGAAAATGAGTTTAATCTACCGTTAGAACACAGGGAAAGGCTATAAAAGAACACCCAAAAGTGTTCAGCTTGGAATTTTCACCCTATAGCTGCTAGGCAAAATATATATTCATTATTGAAACAGGAATCCCAGTAACAGAGGAACGGTTAAATAAGTTTTAAGAGATTTTAACTTCCTCTGTGATATCTCGGGTCTTTTTTTGGACGTTTAAATAAAAACCAAAACACTCTCCAGAAATCTGGTACCTGTGACACATTGATCAAAGTAGCTCAGTGTGCCGGAATCGGTTCCTGTTGTGACGGGTTTATCGACTTGTTTCTACTCAAATATTGGGTCAAGGTTACAGGAAGGACCCGTGATTGGCTTCAGTTACACTTATCCTCTTCACCCGCAATATATTTTCGTACCTGAAATAAAGTGTTTATATCTTGTTGCATATGTCCGTCTTGCTATTTTTTACAATGTTAGGATGGAGATGCTTCTCTGTCTGCTCCACCAGTATGAGTCTCAGGTTTGTAATCTTACTCATGCACAGAGGCAGATGCCGTGATGTCACAGCAGCTTAACCGACTACAGTCTTGACCTGTGTCAGATTCCATTGGGGGCACTGCCCTTAAGATGTGGTAGGAGCTTCATGCATCTGTAATGGATCGGGGAGTTAATATTTTACTTTATAACATATCTTTCTGTAGAATGTCAGGGTAACACCAAACCCTATATGCTAACTTTTTTTCTTTATAATTCTGATACATTTAATTTTGGAGTTCAGTGGGCTCTTAAATTAGATCCTATCTCACTCAATATGGATTTGTAAGAGATACAGAGACTCTGCCTGCGCAACGCTGTCCTTGGAGCAACTAATTATTTTTATGCAACAGTGACACCTACAGGTTGCAAGAAAATACCACACTCCGAAAGTGAGGCATACCAATATAGTAATTACACCAATCAAAGATGTGCACCTTGATTCCCAACTGTGGTTTATCTGTTCCAGATTCACTTTTTGATGACGAAGAATTAATTTTTCTGCTTTGGTTTTTCTTTTCTTTTTGTTACAGGATTTGATAAAGCTCAGGCTGAGACAATCGTATCTGCGCTGGCCTCGCTGACAAACGCCAGTCTGGACACTGTGTACAAGGATATGGTGACACGAGCTCAGCAGGTAAAATATATCTAGCGTGAGACGCAGAGCAGGGCGGTTTTGTCATCGGGACGTTCCAGGTGGATGACGTCTTTTGTGTCTCTTCCTTGTGCCGTTAATAAGAGACCTCTCGGCTTAGTGATAACCACCTTCTAAATTACCAAGAACACTAAAAAATTGCTTCTGTTATGCTTATATTATTATTGTTCTGAATTTTATATAATAAACACACACATTGAGACAGAAGATAATTGGCCTACAGGTATGTTTATAGACCATGAGAGGATACCAGAGAACCTAAGAACAGGCTGCAGTCATATGGCTGAGCAGTGCCTCAATGATGTCCCTGGGAACTAGTGTATTGATAAGCTAAGTCTCACGAATCTTGTTATAATGCAATGTATCATCCAGGGCCGACCATGCAGTCCCCAGCTCAACACCTTTGTTTTACTAACTGATATTTTGTCTTCCGTGTAAATTGGAAGCAGCTGTTTTTTAATTTTGATTGGGTTGTGCAAAATTAAATGTACTTAAATATTGCAATTGATTTCATCCCATAATCGACAGTTTCAATGTAATTTAGATGCTTTTTATTGACTATGATGCTGTCTTTGAAGGGGGAAGCAACCTAACAAAACAAGTACAAAATTATATAAAGTGATAGTGGTACGGGCACCCTCCTTTTAATGCACACACAAATAACTTCTTGCTTTATACTTTGCTTTATTGTCAGGATGGCAAAGTAATTGACAACATAAAGTTTCACACGCTTACACGTGACCCTAATGCTAGATTAACAGAGACCAGCTGCCTAGACACCGGCCACTATCTAGCATCAGTCACACATGAACAATGAAAAAGACAAGTTTTAATAGTTTACACTCCTCACACAGCCCTAGCTTGATAGACAGATGACACTCCCACCTATATAAAGGGGTTCTCATCAGGTGCTCTGCTTAATTGCTCTCACTGCAGACACACCCTGTCAGCTTGCTGTTAGCTGTGGAAAAAGAACACTCTAAACCACTACAAAAAGTTTAAGTCGCTCATATGTCCTCCACCTGTTTTAGTTTTGCTAAATATTTAAATGTTGTTTTAATGGTGGTTCTTTTCATATGTGCCATTTATAGTTACATGTTATATTAGTTGAAAGTAATGGCTCATCGCACCCATTTTTTATTGATTTTGGCCGGATTGCGCTGCGTGTAAGCATCTTAGCTTAGATGCATTAGACTAATGAGCATTAGAACCATTAAGGGTCGATAAACTACACAGTAGTGAATAAAAGAGAGCTGAAAATAGTGCAAATTGTTATGAGCATCTGTCCTTTTAAATGTGATTATGAAAGCATTTTTAATAATAGAATGACTTTTAAAATGTTGAAAGTCTGCAGTTTCCCTGTACATTTGCTATTGCTCATTGAATGTCTGTATCAGATGATGCCACGTAATGACTTATCTGAATGTCTCTTGTATCAAATTTATGCCACAAAGTTATTTTTTATTTGTTGGCAGAATTGCAGCTCCGCGTGATTAATCCTCACATATTCAGATATTTATGTTCAGTGTGTAATGGAATCTGTCAGTTTAGTTGTGCGGCCATCAAACATCCATCACGCTGTAAAGTAAAATGGAAGGCTTAATGGAAGAAAGGAAATTGACTACACAGGATTGAATTCATTAAGCGGCCTAAACGGGATGATTGTGTTTAGGAGATTGCATGCTTAGAAGAAGGCACCACTGAGATCTCACAAAGTGGGGCAGCACGGTGGTTCAGTGGTTAGCACTTCTGCCTCACAGCGCTGTGGTCATGAGTTCAATTCCCGACCATGGCCTTATCTGTGAGGAGTTTGTATGTTCTCCCCGTGTTTGCGTGGGTTTCCTCCGGGTGCTCCAGTTTCCTCCCACACTCCAAAAACATACTGGTAGGTTAATTGGCTGCTAATAAATTGACCCTAGTCTGTTTGTCTCTTTGTCCCTGTCTGTCTGTCTGTGTGTGTATGTATGTGTGTGTGTTAGGGAATTTAGACTGTAAGCTCCAATGGGGCAGGGACTGATGTGAACGAGTTCTCTGTACAGCGCTGCGGAATCAGTGGCGCTATATAAATAAATAGTGATGATGATAAAGTGCCTCTGGTTCCTGTAGAATTGATAGAATGAATTCTGTTAAAAATTGGTTCAGGCCAAACATGGCTGCTTCCACTTTGACATGTGAACTATGCACAAAAGTGATTTTTCTGTGACGATACCTATAGTATGTAATCGTCTAGATCAGTATTTCTCAACTCCAGTCCTCAGAACCCACTAACTGTGCAGGATTTCCAGGTGACCAGTGAAATAATTATACCACCTGCTACATGTTAGTCAGTAATGAATACACCTGTGCTCCAGCAAGGAGATATGGAAAACATGTACTGCTAGGGGGTCCTGAGGACTGGAGTTGAGAAACACTGGTCTAGATTGTAAGCTTTTTGACAGTCCTTCCTACCTTTTTGTTTCACATCTGCATTTATTTTGTATACCTTGTTTGTCCCTGTTTTATGCGAGCTCTGTTTTCTCCAACTTGTGCTGCTGCGGAGCCATGTGGCACCAGACAAATTAATGACAATAAAAATAACTAAACACTGAAGTAATGATAGAAGATACACCGTTTGTGCATTAATTCACAAATCTTTCCTGATTTGCCAAAAATCCGGCAAATAAACAGAGCCTACAGGAGAAGTAGGCTAGACATACGGCATGAGATGGGATTGGGCACTATAAAACGATGCTGGAAATCCCGACACTACTTACCCCGGCATGATTACAACGAAGATCTCATCGCTGACTGACTGGAAACACAGACAGCTTGGCACAGAGACTTTGCTAATTTGCAGCAGCTGAAGGTCCCAGCAGCGTCCAATGTCGTCAGATTGAAGGGACACACCGTCATCTGAGCTCCTAAGGTAGTAATTTAAGGAAGCGCCGCCTGTAGAATGTACATGGCTTAGTGAAGAACCTTGTACAGGCGGTTGCCTCCTTAATATACTACCTTAAGAACTTGGATGACAGTGTGTCCCTTCAATCTGACGTCATCGGACACTGACGGGATCTTTCAGCTGCTGCAGTAAAGTGAATGAGGTCTTCGTTGTAATCATGCCGCGGCAAGTAGTGTCAGGATTTCGTAATAGAGTCGTAATCGTGAGTACCACCGCATGGAATGTACAGAAACCAATCAGCAAGCATCAACCGGAAGCCTTATAACAAGAGCCTACAGTCCCTCGGCCACTCATACTTCCTGGCTGGGGGCTAGGGGTAATGTCTGGATTCTCTCTGTGACTCGGTAGCCCAGATGGCTACACACGCCTGTGTATACTGCATTTGCTACATAGCTGTGAAAACAGTACTGCAGCCTACTTTTAAACAGACTGACTGTTGCTTTATAGAGAATGATAATTTGCATACAGGAAGAACAGTAGCCACAAAAAAGATGTCAAAGACTCTCCTTAGGCCGAAGCATTGGTTTTATAGAAATGAATCAAACACATTACATTTTGGATTGGCTGGAACATGTTGATGTTCAGATGATAAAGAAACTTTTGAAAAATCCTTTATCAAAACGTGAAGCAACTTTCTTTCTTTAAACATGCTCCTATAACCACACATCATGAAGTACATTGTATAGTAAAAGAAGCGATGGTAACGAAGTAAAGAAAAGTACAGCTGATGCATCCTCATCCAATTGTCATCATCTGTAATAGGTGACAAGCGTTTGTTAGTTGTACACAATGCAAATCAATCAGTGTATGTAGATACTGGTAACAATGTTTCAGAAAATTATATGACCTTACTGATGATGAGAAGGTACAAGTTTATCATTTTGGGCTGAATTTGCACCAGGTGACAAATGTGAAGTGCAAACTGATGGTTCTTAGACGTCGTCAGTTAATGATTGTAATCGTTTCATGGGAAAATTCTAAACCTACCAAAGTTTTTGCTGCCAACCATCACTAATGGAAGTATTAGACATAGAGACAAAGTACAGCAGGACGCATCATAGAGCACTCCCCTAAACATGCACTTTCAAGCTTGTTGAGTCTGCGTCATCTGCGGAATTGATGGCTTGCGCAGAACTGAGAATGCCTAGTCCCTATTACTTTTCAACTACAGCTGTACCCATTTTCTAAACCAATATTGTTGCAAACATATTGTTCACTCTAACTTTGTGCACAGATTCATTCCAAAACAGATATGTGGTCAAGTGAATATGGTCAGTATATGGTTGTCATTGCTTGGGGTGATTCTACAGTGTCCAAAAAAAGTTATGCCATAAATTCTTCATACTCCCCAGCACCATCCTTATCGTAATCCTCATCCGATCTACCATTGGCTTTCAAACTTTTTTAAATATGGAGAAATTGAAGCGTTTCCACGTCATTGTTTGTTCAGTCAATTTAGACCATAGATCACACACAGCAAACAAAATCCAGGCTCGCATAAATTGCGATATTGAACTCTGGTTGTCCTACAGTTTTGTTTTGGTTTTTTTTAACACCCTCTCAAACTGTATAAATAATAATAATATAAATATAAGAATGGATTGGACATGAAATATTTGCTGTCCTAAACCTAATGTCCGTCTGCTCCTGACCCTGTAGCGTGGAACACCAGAAGCAGGAAAGGTAGATGTCCATGGAACCCTGACAACAGTGAAGTGACTCAGATGGTGGTAGATACAGACAGTTTGAGATGGAATACAGGACAGAACTCTCTGCTAGAAGTGGATGTACAGCTCCGCACACATCCCTCCACAGATATACAACATGGTAGACCAGCCCAGTTAGTGACGTAACCAAAAAACAAAATGTTAGTATTGTCTGCTGCTGAAATAAAGTCCAATTCAGACAGTCAGGACAAAACATAGAAGACAGGAAATTGCCAAATCAACCCCTATAAATGTGACAGCAGGTCCCTTTATTTAACGTCTCTTTGGTTACACCAGAGAGGACGACGGACCTCCAGCATTGGACCTTGGATGTGTTCCTCTGGACGTATTCAATCGGAAAACCTTGCTGCTAGTTTCGCGTTCTGTAGCCTGGAATAGTTCTGAGCAGGCAATGCATATGTGTTCTGCCTGAACGTGCAGCGTGTTGTTTAAAATGTGTTTATTAAAGCAATATTGGATACAGTTCCAAAACCATAATAAAGATGTACATCATAAAGTATTGGAAATTATTTAAACAAACATTAACAATGCAAGTGTCTAAGCTCTGTCAAAGGAGAGGTGTAAACCTGGGATCCTCTTCTTGCTTTTCTGTGGGAAGAGAGGTAAAGAGTGAGGGGACCCCAAAACGGAGGTGAAAACCTTTTAACAAGGCGGCTGAGCCACCCTATCAGAGAATGAAATTCTCGATGAGTTAGCCAATGTCCATTAGAAGATATTGCAGAATGACTTCGCTGAATGATGAATAAAGTGTATCATACATTGCATTAGGTCGGTGTACTACCGTCTGTTAAGTACGGTTGGCTGAGAGGGGGCCATGGGATCTTCCAATTGGCAGCAAGCTGAAAGGTGTCAATTATATGTCAGATTAGCTTGTTTTTGATGTCTGGAGGCCAACGATTTAGGAACCAGGAGGAGGAAGAACTTTGGGAGCAGAATAAAGTCCACCTGTAACACAGATGTGATAAGGTCTCTTATTCCTCTCCAGAATACTTCAAGTTTAGGGCATCCTCGCCTGTGTGGGTTTCCTGACGTTTTCGGGTTTAGAACGCAAAAGGTGCTGCCGGCAGTGTTTTCTCTTGTCTTGTGCTCGATCCTCTAACTCCAAGACCCCTGCCAGATTGGCCTCTTATTGCAGTTTGTGAGGGTCTTCTGACGGTGGGCCAGGATTGGTCAGTCCTGAATAAATTGTGGAGGTTAGGCTTTTAGAAGATGCACGGCGCATGCAGAGGGTTTCAAATGAAGTCAGGGGTCTGATATGAAGAATGGATTGGACTGACGGGTAGAAGTGCCTAAGTTGCACAATTTGATAAAAGCAGTTCCTGCAGCTCAGTGATTTGTGCGATAACGTGAGCTGTAAGACGGCGACCAAGGAAGTGAGAGTGATGAATCCGTAGCAGAATCTGGCGATTTGCTAGTTTAAAGAAAAAAATGTGGATTCGGGGAATGATGGCAATGTTGGGGTTTTCATATTCATAAAAAAACTAAAAATGTGTTATCTGTTGAGAGAAAGTTAAAATAAATACAAACACACCTACCTAGTAGACACCACTGCACTGCACTGCACATGGGGAAGACTACGGGGGAAGGGCATTGACGCCTGCTTGGAACAAACCGATTGTTAACCGTAGAGAGTAGTTTGCCATGGGGCCGCTACAGCCATTGCCGATCCGGCAAACAGCTTGTGGTAGTGGGGTTTTTTATTTTAATTATTTCATCTGCAACTTTAGATTACTTTTTTTTTCTTTCTTCTTTAGATTTTATATAATTTCAGTTTTTATTAAAAAATAATGAAATGGACATCCTCTCACTTGAAATGGGTGTGGTTTGGGCAGATTGGGGGTGTTGTCTATTTTTCTGTTTTTTTTTGTTTTTTTTTAATTGTGTGCAGGTTTTTATATTCTTTTGTTAACTTGCACTAAAATAGTTTACAACAGCCTACAAAATAAGCAAGTGAGAAGGATTTAGTATATTATCAAGTTATTTTGTAGCCTTTTTATTTATTTATTTTTTTTTTTTTTATTCTTTTTAAACTTTTCAAGCTATACTTAATGTGCATATCCATATTAGTCATGTGATCTACAGAGTGTATCGTGCCCCAAGATTGGATATACTGAAGCACAATTGGTTGTATTGATGGGAACTTGTAGCCAAGTAGCAATGTTGTATCCAAAACAGCAATCATTTAAGTGATGTTAGTGGTACTAATTATTTGCTAAATATACAATATATATTATTATTATTATTTTTATTAGACACAACCTCAGTTTATCCGCTATAACAATTCTTATGATGAACTGTAATTGGGTGCCTATATATGTTAATATGTTACTTTGATGATACATAACTCTTGTTACATTGTACTGTCAAAAAGTAATGTTTCCCAGACAGATAATTTTTTAAGATTTCCACAAAGTTCACCATTCGCCTTCACTCAGTGGGGGCGACCATTTTTGTTGTGGAAAAGAATGTAGCCTATTGCGTAACTAGGAACCAGTTACATCACTCAGTCCTGATTCTGATTGGTTGGGTGTCTGACAATCCCAGTGATGTCATCACACCGACACATTCCTGCCTACTTTGGAAATTGGGGTGTAGATATTAGTAACAGCAGTTATGGGGAACAAACTGAGGTTTACGCCACAATCAGCAAGCGTGATGTATATCATGAAAATGGTTATTAAAGACTGAGCACAACTGGCGCTGACTATAGCATGCCCTTTGTCCAATAAATAGATTTGTATTCCATAAATGGCTGATTTCTTCAGCAGTGAAGGAGTTAAGTAACACTAGTTTGTCAGAGGAATGTATTACACAGGCCCCAGCAATATACTACTCTATTTTCAATCGATAGCCTTGTCCTCTGCACTATGCTACAAAGAGTCATTGATAGTACTGCTCCCTGATCTTCTGTGTGTCGGCTATTGATCTGCACCATCAGCACATCCAGGAGAGAGCAATTAGTGGAACCAAACCTGCATTTATGCCGTGTACACGATACAGCGCAGGGAGATTAAAACCGCTGGCTTCCACTACTGTGTATTTAACTAGTTATGGCCAATAAAATTATTACTGCACTCTCAAACGTAAAATATTGCAATATTTAACGGGATAATTTAACCTGTCTTTTAATGTGGGTGAAATTTCTGTAAATGTTTCTTTTTCTAAGAGACATGAATATAAACTTTTATGCACAGACGCTGACTGCGCACACGCACTCTCCTATATTGGGATGGTGCGCACCTTGTCCAATAGATTGTCCTGTTAGTGACACCAAGGATGATACATTGTCTGTCGTAGTGAGTTGATTCTTACATTAGTTCTAGACCAAGGAGAAAGGGAAAAGAAGAACTGGTCAACCTGTACTCCCAAGAGCTCACTCTCAAAAGAACGGAGGTCCTTTCAGACAAGTTCCCAACGTCCGACCTTGAGGTGAAGCAAATCATGCTTTGAATGGAAGGTTAACCCCTACATACGAAACACGGTTTGTTGTTGCATTAAGATAGAGTTAACAGAGGTTTTCCACTTGATATCCATTCACCCAGACTTCAGGTGGCCCCTCATGTTTTGCTGGAAAGATCGTCTTGTACTACAGAATATTATAGTGTTTGACTTGCCCTTTCCCCCCTGTACGTTCATTCAAGTCATCAAGGCAGTCTGTGTCGCACCTACGGCAGCAGCAGAGTTCTAATTGCATCATTTATCTGGACAACATGCGCTTAGTACATACAGATATCGACACTTTAGTTCATCACAATGATTTAACAATCTCCCTTCTCACCAGTCTGGGTTTCACAGTAAGTGAGGCTGAACAGACTTTGTCCTTCTTTCAAACGGTTTTATAGATCCCCCCCCTCTTTACAAGAGATCAGTGTCTAGTTAGCTGGGGAGGGTTCTCTCAAGAGAAAGCTGTAAGGGACGCATGGACAGCCGTGGAATCAATCCTACATAAAAGAAACCAAGGGTGGAAAAATTGGCACTAAAGGACTTGGTTCCCAAACAGATTCAAGAGGATCCCCATTCAGTTGGACAGCAGTGTCCTATATTCACAGGATGGGTGAAGGGCTGGATTGGGCCAGTGAGCAAAACATTTTTCTAATCACAGTGTATGTACCTGGGGAACTCAATAAATTGTCAGATTCG
This sequence comes from Mixophyes fleayi, assembly GCF_038048845.1. Taxonomy (NCBI): domain Eukaryota; kingdom Metazoa; phylum Chordata; class Amphibia; order Anura; family Limnodynastidae; genus Mixophyes; species Mixophyes fleayi. The sequence goes on along the minus strand of NC_134403.1, from coordinate 22,182,314 downwards.
TTAACTCGCCAGTGGATTTTCCTTGGCACGGTGGCGCTTAAAAAAACTATATTTCAAAAGATAGTACACCTCTTAGCGAGTCTAGATGTTCACCTTTTCATGATTCCTTCCAATGCGCTTCTTCTCTAAAATATGGACAAAGCAAGCTTGCACTATGGGCTCCATGGGTGGTTGGAGGGCATCCATATGCCTTCCCACGCCCCGCCCTGTTGTTGAAGCTCCTGCACAAAATCAGGATGGAGCTTGTAGACCAAATTCTTCTGGTATACCCAGTTTGGCCAGTCAGAGATTGGTTTCCTTTAATAGTGTGGAAAGGGGGCCCCAAACTTCCTCTGAGGTACTCTAAGGACTGTTTCAGGGCACTCTGGATAAGTTAGAAGAACTTGCCTACTGCAGGTGGGTACTGGATAGTGTTAGAATTGCCCACAAACACTTAACACTTCTTTGAGGCCCCATACTTGAGCCAGATATTGGGATATAATCTGAGATTTTGGCCTGTCTCAGACATACTACATTCTGTTCCTCCTTAGAATTCTTGGCTACTAATATGAGTAAAGGCCGGCATTGTGTCTGATTACTTCATAAGGTCGGTCCTAAACTTAATAGAGGATCAATAATATCTTCTGCTGAAAGAGGTCTCACTCTTGACACCCATTTTACCTAAATACAACAGTGGATATTAAGCCTTTCCTGCCTATGTTGACCTCTGTGGCTACAGGTCGTACCATTTATCGGTTCTCTCGTAAATTAGCTTCTCTGTTAACGTTGGCTTTATCGGCTACAGAAGCATTCCTTATTCAGGTTTCCAAAGGCTAATTTATACAGTCTCGAGGGGGATAACCGGTTATCGTGAAAGGGCATACTAAACCGGGTGAAAGTGAATCTGGCCCAGGATACTATCGAGCCTACCCTGTGTGTGGTGTCTTGTCTACCAGCCTTAATCTCGCAGCCCTTCTAAGAGTTCCAACTTCCAGTTGTCGGAAAAGCCTTCAAACCAGCGAGCTCCTCCACTATCAGATGGGTTGTTACGACTATGAAGGAGACTTGTGTTGATACTAACCAATTATAGGGGGCACTCAATGCAGAGGGCAGTTACTGACAAGTAGGTGGCTAAAGACATACTTTTATAAGCAATTATACATGCTGCTCAATGACGCTCAGCTCAGACATTGATAAAATCGTACAGGAGACCATCTAATTTATAGAAGATTAAAGTTTCTCAGCCAACCACGCTGGTAGTTTGTTCACCAACTGGTGCCAGGTGGCAATCCTCCAGGTGGAAAAAACACCATGGCTAAGGAGACAAAAAGAACACTTCATTTGGCCGTGCAGCTTGAGCCACTAGGGTGGAGATTTGTTGAATTTCTGCCAACTTCACCACGTTCTATTCTTCAGAGCGGTGGTAATCGCTTCATTGATTACGAGAACTCCGACAGAGAGAAGACCTACAAGAAAAAACGATGTCAGGAAAAAACAACAGCAATATTCAGAGACAATGGGGACCCCACAGGTAAACTGTTTAAACAGGGGTCCCGACATTGCCGCTTTAAATTTAAATGCATGAAGGTCGCATTGACGTCACACGCTACTGCCGGAGACCTGGCCAGTCGGAAGGAGGTCTTGTCAGCCTTCTGCTGCCATCGGGTGTGTGCAAAGTCATTTTTCATGTAAGTCTCTTAATATTGCTGTCGTTTTTTCCTGACATTGTTTTTTTCTTGTAGGTCTTGACTGTGTCGGAGTTCTCGCAATCTTCGACCCGTACCCAACCCCTTCAGAGCTCCAGCATTATGGTTTCCAGCGATTTCTTTTTCTTGTCCTTTTGTTACAGTTTTACTTTTCAACTTCATTGTTGTGTCTTTATGTCCCCTGTCCGTCCCTCTGATCTGCGTATCTGTTCTTTCCAGGAAATTACTCTTCAACAGATCATGGCCCATCTTGACTCCATTCGGAAAGATATGGTGATTCTGGAGAAAAGCGAGTTTGCCACCCTAAGGGCAGAAAACGAGGTATTCTAAAAATACGTCTCCTTGTTACAAATGTATTTGATATATAGGAATTAGTCATTCTGAAAGTTGTGAAAAGAATGACCATCTGTTTGGTTGTCGTTGGTTACAGTACCTCTTTTATTTAATTGTGCCATATGGCTGAAATTGAGGGTTATTTACATAAAAACACACCGATAATGCTCAAGGCTAAAAAAAGAAGTCACATGTAAAAAGTTCAAATGAACTAATCTTCAAAGTGAACTAAATCATTTAGTTCACAGCTCTGGCAAAGATTAGTTCACCAGGAACGAAAACAAGTGGGAGGAGTTAGAGATAAATCCGAGCAGCTGCAGCAGCCTCACTCACTGTCTTCACTCACACTTGCTCTTTTGTTTCTATTCAGCTCTCATTTAATACTCATGAGTCAGTACCTCTAAACTACCAAAGGTGGCGCTGCTGTGCTCAGACATTGTGTGAGACTCTGGAGCTGATCACTGAGCTATGAGTCATTCTCCTCACTCATGAGTTCACTAGTTTATCTAGTTCATTTTACTCAGTAACTCATACGAGTCTCCAAATCATTTCACTCTCCGAATCATTTCGATCATTTAGCTCATGAGTCACAGGAAACATTCTCTTCCCTGTCAGCTCCAGACACACTGCACTGCTGAGTGATGCATGCTATATACTGTAGTTCTGTTTACTGCACCATATATACAGGGGAGATGTATTAAACCTTCAAGAGAGATAAAGTGGAAACATTACCCATAGCAACTAATCATTTTCTGCCATTTTATAGACTCTGCTAGATAAATGACAGAAGCCGATTAGTCATAATTGCCAACATTATGTTGGTTACGTCTGGGAGTTCCTGGAGCGAGGTATGGGCGTAGGGGGCGAGACTTTGTGAATTGCGCCAATTTGGCCCCGCCCCCAGTGACGTGATGCCTATTTTGGGTCTTTTTACAGCTGTAAAACTTCTCCCCTAAGGTTTGATACATCTCCCCTATATCCTGATTGCACTAATCTCAATTTTAAATGCAAAAAAAGTGACACTTTATAATACTCTGAATTTGGGTCTTTTTCATTTGCATATTATGGAAATAAAAAATAATAATGAAAATGTAATTAACTTTGCAGAGCTCAACATGTCACTACTAGTTTTTGTATAAGTGATTGCCCTTTTTAAAATATTAAAAATGATCTGACATATTAAACTTATCTGATAATTTTAACAGGACTATAACCTGTATGTGTATGTATGTGTAATAGACTAATTCTATGTCTCCAATCACTTCTCTCAGCAGTGTTCCAGAGCCAGTGATCTAACTGAACTAACTGAGCTAAATGAACTACTGAGTTAAAGGAGTGAAATTAACTAATCTTTTGAACTAATCTTTTGTGTGAACTAGATCAGAATGAACTAATCTTCAAAATGAACTAGATTTCCCATCACTAATGTAATGTGTATTTATTGCAAATCATTAAAATACTGTATATCATTATAAAACAAATAAATAAAAAGAGCACTGGACAACAAAATTCTAAATAAAAATATTAATAGTAAAAAATCTGTAGGATTTGGCAAATAGAACATACAAACATCGCTCCCAGCTTAAGATACAAGTTACATTTATATTCTTATTAAAGCCGCTCACGATATATGCAAAATAACCTCAATATGAATTGGTATAAACATGAGGATTAAAACTGCATAATGTGTGGAAATGCAACAAATAAATCATCCACGGTAATGTATATCACTCTGAATCCATAATAGCGATATAATAAATCATGCACATATAGTTTGCCTGATGTTAGTAAATGCTGAAAAGAAAATACCAACAGAAAAAAAAAGAAAATCAAATTGTTTACTTTGATATCTCACAGAATCCTTAATGGTACAAGCGGGTTACTGCATGTTCCTAATATACAGAGGGGGGCGAGTGGCCAGTTCCTCACTCTCCGTTGTATGTTCTCCGGATATATTATAACTTATAAAAGTGCTTAGGAATAACTTTAGCTGTAAATGCCCCCTTGGATCTAAATGCCCCCTGTAAATGCCCCCTTGGATCTCACCCCTCACACCACCACCTCTACATTCTTACCTTACCTCTAGCTATTTTAAAGTTCTTTTATACCGCACATGCCCCACTGTTTCCCATGCATCTCTCCTCCCCTGTATTTAGTTCCCACCCATTCTGCCCCCCCAAAATTTTTTTCATAGAACTCAAAAACAGAATTTACTTTTAAACAAATGTAATAATATACAAAAATAATATATTCGGGGACAGTTCACATGGGCATACTTTTCTTGTGTGAAATCCATTTGATGTTGGTGTGGATCATAACTCAGAAAGTATAGGCATCATTGTTCCCCGTGTGACAAAGCGTTTTGAAGCACTAAAAACATTTTGTTGCTGATTAAAGGCAGAGAAACGCAGGGATACTGGTTTAATTCAGGACTTTCACAGTGTTGTAAAATATTCATGACCATCTGGCTACAAGTAGATTTTTGCTTTATTTCTGTACTATGTGCAGTTTTTGTGGATGACACATGTCCCTGTCACATTCGGCCCTGTCCTCACTAACACATCACTCAACTCCTGATATACTCTGTGCTGCTGGGGGACCCTGCTCCTTCCACTATATAACTCTCAGTCTGTGGATTCCTGCTGCCTCCATTCCTCTCCTCACATCATATCACTGCCCCTGTCACATGCAGCCCAGTCCTCACTGGCACATCACTCATCTCCTGATATACTCTGTGCTGCTGGGGGACCCTGCTCCTTCCACTGTATAACTCTTAGTCTGTGTCTTCCTGCTGCTTCCATTCCCCTCCTCAAATCATGACACTGCCCCTGTCACATGCAGTCTGGTCACCTCTTCAATCCAAGACCACTTCAAAACAGGGCCGTAGGGATGAGCAGGAGATGAAGAATAATATAAATGCTCTGACCATGGACAAACGTACTTTAAAAATAAGAGGCTCTTGTTGGTTGCTGTGGGTTACAGTAACTTTCCGGTGTCCATTGTTTATAAATGTACCATATTAACTGCAGATTTTATATGAAACATTTATTTTTAATCTCTGCAGCTTCAACGATAATAATTTTCTTGCTTAAACTAATATTTAATATTATGGAAATATCATGCAAATCCATCAAACATTTCCCTACATTCCAGGATTATTCCTAGCACCAGACAGCAGATAATTATATTCCATTGTCTTCTCATTATTAGAAAGGAGATATCTGAAATGTAGATGGTAAAGGTGCTTTTAATAAGTAGCAAAATAGTTAAGTTTGACAAATTAATGAGCTATTGCTCCTTCACAAAGCCGTTCAATGTACATTTACCTTCCTTCCCCCCAGGGTGCAGATTCCGAGGGTAAATATTCAAAACATTTAGCCTCTAAGCAATGTACGTGTATTCTCTCATTTTCATTCCTACAATTTACGAGCACATGACATTATCACTTTTATCTTCACTAAATTACTTCTTCCCAGTGGTTCCCAAACGTTTGCCGTTCGCGGCATAATTTTTTCAAGGCACCCCTCCAAAATAATTACCGAGCAGTCCCGTTTTATAAGTAGTTGGGTCAAAAAAACATAATCAGTATTTAGGTCAGGACAGAAATACTTATTTAGTTGTATGCAAAAATAATACACATAAATCCAAGGGAACGGAATATTTTTATATATTCTTTTCAGATATATTTCTGTCAAAGAATAATTTACAGCTAACTCACACTGTGCCCCCTTCATCCACACACTGTGCCCTCCTTCATCTCCACACGCTCTGGGCCCTCCTTCATCTCCACACGCTCTGGGCCCTCCTTCAGCTCCACACGCTCTGGGCCCTCCTTCAGCTCCACACGCTCTGGGCCCTCCTTCAGCTCCACACGCTCTGGGCCCTCCTTCAGCTCCACACGCTCTGGGCCCTCCTTCATTTCCACACGCTCTGCGCCCTCCTTCATTTCCACACGCTCTGCGCCCTCCTTCATTTCCACACGCTCTGCGCCCTCCTTCATTTCCACACGCTCTGCGCCCTCCTTCATTTCCACACGCTCCGCGCCCTCCTTCATTTCCACACGCTCCGCGCCCTCCTTCATTTCCACACGCTCCGCGCCCTCCTTCATTTCCACACGCTCCGCGCCCTCCTTCATCTCCACACGCTCCGCGCCCTCCTTCATTTCCACACGCTCTGCGCCCTCCTTCATCTCCACACGCTCTGCGCCCTCCTTCATCTCCACACGCTCTGCCCCCTCCTGCATCCTCCTCTCACTCTGCCCCCTCTGCATACTGGGGGACAGGAAGAGGGGGAAAAAAAACAAACAAACAAAAAACTTACCAATCCAGCGGCACCCCTGGGTGCCACAGTTCACACTTTGAGAACCGCGGGTCTATGCTGTCTCTCTATAAAACTTCCCACTGGTACATGTAAGATGTAACACTATAAACTTGACAATGGGTTTTGCCGTTCAGATACAGTCTAACAATGTATCGTTTGCCAGACAGTGGATACTTTTTTTTTTTTTAAGTAGATCGTTAATGTTGTCTTTAATTACAGATTGGATCAGCTTAGATCTCACAGTCTTCCTTTGCTTTCCTCTTAGAAAATGAAGATTGAACTAGATCACGTTAAGCAGCAACTCTTGGTGAGTGATCGGTCCCGTCGTGCAGAAAGTGTCTCACCAGGCTTTATGTGGCATCGATCGGGCGGCTTTCTCCTCCAGCTTACGCTTATAATCAGAGATCATTACTGTAGGAGAAATAACGTCACTTTGTAACTTCTGACACCTCTCTATTCAGGGGTGTTCTGCCTAAGGGAAGAAGGAGCTTTCATACTTGCCCAATTCCTCTACCCCTCTATTAACTTAAAAATAATAACGTACACATTCCGAGCAGTGACAATGCATCTACAGTTTATATCGATCGCACTGGGAGAAGCAACAAGGAAACAAATTGTCCATTATTCCTGCTTTGTATACTGGGCATACAGATTATCTAGCAATGACCATAAAGATATATGGACTGTTGAACGCAGCTCTCAGCTACAAGGTGATCTGTAAAATCATTACCATTTATCACAACGGGGCTGCGTTCTTGTACTATTGTGTAATATGGGAGTTGTTACATTGTGGATCATCTGCTTACAAAGACACCGCAGGAACAAATGATATGGAAGTAATCTGAGGTACACAAAAAGCCTGCGCCCAAAATTACACCAGAGAAATCTTCATGGTATCAAATATTCGGCTACATATCAGTCATGTTCTGCAAGACCTGGTTGAGCAATAGTTACATTCAGTAACAATGTTACTGATACACAATTCTGTAGTTTTACAGAGTTTTATCTGATGTTTGAAAACCATTCACGATAGTTTTTCCCATTACTCAGAAATTAAATATTAAGCAGCATAGTAAAATAATGTCCAAGGACTCTCTTCCAAAATCTTTCAGCCGACAGTGTCACGCATGTTACTAGACGAGCCTTATCACTAAGTTGTCATCTTGTAATGTAAGCACTTCACTTTGATACTATTAACCGATAAAGCCCAGACAACTAGTAGCCAGTGAGAATTGTATTCAGTATACAACATAATTTGAGTACTGTGCAGTTGGCCATTACTGAAAAACAGGGACATCTCCAATGACCAGACATTCTAGGGACTGTCTCTAAAACGTAGGACTGACTCTAGAAATTATGGACTGTGACAACCATTGAGTGCCATATAATACAACATTTTACACAGAGTCAGTAAATCCACTATTTTACATGCTTTGCCGAAATGCACAGTGGGGATTGATGGATTCATACACAGGGGCGGGGCCAGTGAGGTCACAGCGACTCAAATGACTGAATTCTCAGCTTTTTGCCCCATATTAGTACCCATCAGGACACTGTATTAAAGTTGTGGGACAAGCTTTTGTAGCTGCCTGTATTGGAGTGTGGGGAGGTAACGATTTACTAATTAACAGCTGCAGGGAAATTATTGCAAGGTATCGCTGAACAGTGTATTTTTGCTTCATGGCTTATATCTGAAAGTTTCAGTTTTGGGGTTTACCGGTCCTCTAAGGGGGAATTTTAGTGCATAATGAAGTTTACCATGTACTCCACAGTGGGGGCAGCCATTAGTAGTCTGAGCATACATAAGAATGCAGCTTATTCACTAGAGGCCCAGTTGTAGTCACGTACTTACTCCTCACTGCCTCTAGTTCTCAGTGGTCTGATAACCTGCGATCTTACACATGTAACAAAGTGGCAGCCTTCATTGTGTATATGTGACACACTCTGTATTATTATCATCATCATCACCATTTATTTATATGGCGCCACTAATTCCGCAGCGCTGTACAGAGTAACTACCAAAGCGGTGATGTCACAACTGCCGAAATTCCACGTAATAATTGAACTGATGAAGATTTTTTTTGGGATTTGGCTTTAAACCTACGGTCTGGTATTAAGTACAGTTATATAGGTTTTTATTTTAACTACCAATTATTAATGTTTTGTTTTTGCAATGCATTTGTTAAACCTTGGAATTTTCAAGCCCCGTCTTTGGTTTGGCTATATCTGTGATGTGCTTCATGAGTGTTCTCTTCATCTTCTACAGAACGAAACTAATCGGATCCGCGCAGATACCAAACTGGATATAAACCTTGAAAGAAGCCGTCTCACCGATATGGTAAGAAGCTCTTGAGCTAAACGATGCTCAAGTGAGAGGACATCACATGTCTCTGCTACCACCTGGTGGTTATTCAGTGCAAGCATGGAGCAAGTGCCTAACTTCTAAAACAAATATTACCACTGTGCACTGTTTTACATACAAATAAGTACCCTCCGAATCTAGCTTTGGTTGTGGGTGTTTGACAACATAGGTAATGTAACTTAAAAACTAAGTAATGTAATTGGCATTTTTCAAGTTATTTTACTAATGGAAACTAGAAGGAAAATCTCATAATCACCAGAGTTTGGATAATATGAGGTGCAGTGCTTATATGTTGGATCTTTGTACTATACTATTACCTTATTCTGCAAAGCACGCAGCAATAAACAAGTGTTATAGATGGAAAGCATTAACCTTAGGTCTGTGACTATGAACAGGTCGGGTAATTTCTCCTAAACAAAAAGACAGTTGTCAGCGCTTATCCTTTACACTGCATATCTGTATGCATCTAGCAAAAGGAAAACATGATGTATTGGTTCATATTTTGATCTAAACATTTAAGCCTGCATCCCAGCATCAAGGGCACCTCATTATATGCAGGTCCTACACTGACATATATGCTTTAAACACTACCGGTAATCTCTCCTACTGACCACTTTTATGTTGTAGTTCACAGACCAAGAAAAGAAACTGATGGAATCCAGCACAGAATTCCATAAAAAGGTGACGTATAATAAGCTGCTCCTAATATAATAGAGATTTGCCGTTATTGCTGCAGATAGTCTTAGTGAGACGATGTTCTCACGGCTGGTCATACATCTGTCTGTGGAACGTTCCCTTGTTCTGTCTTCAGGAGTTGAACGCAGGGTGAGCAGAACCTCTAAATAGTGATCTATTGACCACTATGAGAAACTTTTCATCTATATTCACTGCACGGAGCAAAAATAAACCGGTCTGTGTACAGATTCCGTCCAGTGTGCAGCGAGTATAGACAACGTTTCTAATGCTGGTCAGCAGATCCCTGTTTTGTGGTCCGCTTACACTGCATTCAGTCCCAGTGAACACATATAGAGCAGCACACCAGGTATCAAGCGGCCTGTGATACAAGCCTGAAAACTGTGCTGTTATTAACGTCAGACTTTATTCTCTATCTATAATAACACTGTTCACTTTAAAACCTAAAAATGTGGATTTGGGGGATTAACTTTTTTTATTCTGCACAAGTACATTTTATTTTGCTTTTTTCGCGGCATTTAAGGATATCATAAAGGAATAAAGGTTTTATTTTAAGTGCAATATTAAGAGAAACATTGAAAAACAATTAACTGTTCAATGATTCTTCTCCTCGTTACTTTCATGCCATTAGTGTAACCTCAGATATTCACGGCAACATGTAATCCGCTAGTTCTCCTGAGTATAGGGATCCTAACATATGTACTTCATACAAATTCTAGCACCGTTCTAATGTGCAGGGACTAAGGTTATACCGCCACTGCGTGCAGATACAACGTATCCTATGGGTGTAAGGAAAGTGGGGATATAGCTGGGGGTACAAGGACAAATGTTAAAGGACAAGTGCAAAGTGCGACTTTCATCCTGTGTGACATAACACATTTTTGTGTGCTTGAGTGTCCACCCAGTCACACCCCCACCCGATCCGTGTTATTGGTGGGGGAAAGTGGAAGCATGGACCAATAGCTTCTTAGGATGAGTAAAATGCCATGGGGAGGGTCTGCACGGTCACATTCATCCTAGGCTACATGCAGTAAGGAAGGGGGAGGGTCTGCACGGTCACATTTATCCTAGGATACATGCAGTAAGGAAGGGGGAGGGTCCGCACGGTCACATTCATCCTAGGCTACATGCAGTAAGGAAGGGGGAGGGTCTGCACGGTCACATTTATCCTAGGCTACATGCAGTAAGGAAGGGGGAGGGTCCGCACGGTCACATTTATCCTAGGATACATGCAGTAAGGAAGGGGGAGGGTCCGCACGGTCACATTCATCCTAGGCTACATGCAGTAAGGAAGGGGGAGGGTCTGCACGGTCACATTTATCCTAGGCTACATGCAGTAAGGAAGGGGGAGGGTCTGCACGGTCACATTTATCCTAGGCTACATGCAGTAAGGAAGGGGGAGGGTACGCACGGTCACATTTATCCTAGGCTACATGCAGTAAGGAAGGGGGAGGGTACGCACGGTCACATTTATCCTAGGCTACATACAGTAAGGAAGGGGGAGGGTACGCACGGTCACATTTATCCTAGGCTACTTGCAGTAAGGAAGGGGGAGGGTCTGCACGGTCACATTTATCCTAGGATACATGCAGTAAGGAAGGGGGAGGGTCCGCACGGTCACATTCATCCTAGGCTACATGCAGTAAGGAAGGGGGAGGGTCCGCACGGTCACATTTATCCTAGGCTACATGCAGTAAGGAAGGGGGAGGGTACGCACGGTCACATTTATCCTAGGCTACATACAGTAAGGAAGGGGGAGGGTCTGCACGGTCACATTTATCCTAGGATACATGCAGTAAGGAAGGGGGAGGGTCTGCACGGTCACATTTATCCTAGGCTACATGCAGTAAGGAAGGGGGAGGGTCCGCACGGTCACATTCATCCTAGGCTACATGCAGTAAGGAAGGGGGAGGGTCTGCACGGTCACATTTATCCTAGGCTACATGCAGTAAGGAAGGGGGAGGGTCCGCACGGTCACATTTATCCTAGGCTACATGCAGTAAGGAAGGGGGAGGGTCTGCACGGTCACATTTATCCTAGGATACATGCAGTAAGGAAGGGGGAGGGTCTGCACGGTCACATTTATCCTAGGCTACATGCAGTAAGGAAGGGGGAGGGTCCGCACGGTTACATTCATCCTAGGCTACATGCAGTAAGGAAGGGGGAGGGTCTGCACGGTCACAGCTATTCTAGTGGTATATAAATGTAACCGCTGCTGAACTTGTCTCTTATTTCCGAGAATGACATTGGTATTAGGGGGGTTCTGCCAACAAAGGGGAACGAGGGGGGTAATATAAAAATAACAAAAAGTTATGATGACTCATTTTTTATGTAGGTTTAAAACATTTTCCAAAAATATTCTGTTGAATTTAACATGACAAATGGAAAACAATGTTTATTTACGGTAATAACCATGCTGCTAACACATTACCTGGAAAACAAATGGGCAGCACAGTGTCAGGCAGCAGCTGCAAAGGCCAAGAAAATCCAGCGATACATTAAAAGCGGGAGAAACGCACCTGATACAAACGTTGTATTACCTTAATCATCATCACCATTTATTTATATAGTGCCACTGATGCCGCAGCGCTAAATCACATCAGTCCCTGCCCCATTGGAGCTTACAGTCTAAATTCCTTAACATACACAGAGAGAGAGAGAGAGAGAGAGAGAGAGACTAGGGTCAATTTGATAGCAGCCAATTAACCTACCAGTATGTTTTTGAAGTGTGGGAGGAAACTGGAGCACCCGGAGGAAACCCACACAAACACAGGGAGAACATACAAACTCCACACAGATAAGGCCATGGATGGGAATTAAGCTCATGACCCCAGCGCTGTGAGGCAGAAGTGCTAACCACTTCGCCACCGTGCTGCCCTACCATTGACTAAGTCACTATTAAGACTATGGGGTATAGTTTTGGGCACCCCACTATAAGGACATAATAGAACACGAACAGGCTCAGAGGCCGGCAACCTCATTAATAAAGGGAATAGACTATATATTCAAGGTTTGTGTAGTCAATCTCATACCAAGGACCATACAGAAGACAAGGGGTCATCAGTTGTGAACAGAAGAAAGAAGGTTTCACCAACAGCATAGGAAAGGGTTCTTTACAGTAAGGGTGGTAAAGGTCTAGTATTCCTCACAACACAAGGTGTTGATGCTAAATTCAACATCTTATCCCCCCCTTGGGGCAGGAACTGATGTGAGTGAGTTCTCTGTACAGCGCTACGGAATCAGTGGCGCTATATAAATAAATGGTGATGATTATGATAGTCTTCCAGAGAGGGATTAGTTTTGGGCAATGCCACCAAATGTGAAATAGAGTACCAATGTGACCACAGAGACACTGACACAGAGGTGAAGAGTTGGGAAATGTAGCATGGAGTCAGCGCGGAACTAGATACCAGAAAGATTTTCCAAGCGTTCTCGCTAATTTCGAGACAAATTGAGGTTGTAGATAAGTTCAGTTGTATTTTATCCCACTCCTCGGGGTCGAGCGAGAGCGATTCCCCCATGCCCACCTCACATTTTTGTTTGTGAGGGTTTTTAGGTTATCGTTTGTGTTATCAATATAAGGTAATAAATGGTGGAGATGAGTCCTCTAGATGTGGATTTCTGAGTACAGAATGGTACCAACAGTGAGGAGAGCTGAATGTCAAGACAGGCATCCGTCATAGAAATGGCGGAGTTGAAGATATTGATAGAAAGAACAAGAGAGGATATGAAGTCTCATCTGGAGGTCGATAAGCGATGGGAAGAGTTGGGTAGGGGTCAGGTCAATAAGAAATTTGATGTAATCTCGAGTCCACTCTCAAATTGAGAACAGGACAAGGTCATGGGAAAAGGAAGGATTATTCCAGAGTGGAGCCATTCGTTAGGAGCTAGATGATAATAATTAACAGTATGAGTCCAGATAGCTAACAAAAACACAAGTGGGGGAGGGAGGTGAGATGGGGGGGTCTATGTTGTGGTTTGAGACAAAGAAGGGACGAAGGTGAAAAGGTCTCTGAGATGGCGACCTCAATGTCAACCCAAACCCTAGACCCAGTAGATGAATGAAGGATACTTAGGGCGAGGTCAGTGGCACAGTAATATTTAATGAAGTGGGGAACATCAAGGCCGCCCGCTTGGATAGGTTCATGGAGAATACTCGTGCGGATTCTGGGTTTTCCAAATAAATTTGGGGACCAGTTGTTAAAGTAGCCATAAACACTTTCAAAATACTTCAAGGGGGAGAGTCTAAAAAAGGTATAAAAGACGTGGTAGAATGTGCTCTGTTTATCAGCCTTCTTCGGATATTTTATTTGATTTAGCAAAAATAAATGTTTAATTCTGCTGTTTACTCGGTATATTTAAGCTTGTACATAATAATACTAATGATAGATGGATTTCTGCATAAAAAAATATTACATTGGAATAATAATAGACCTATTTCTAAAAATATTGTGATATGTTGAAATCCGAGAGCTGAATTGATACCAGTGTAAATATAAATAAATGAACGGACCTGCAGGTACAGGCTAGCGTTGCTCTAGAACTCCCAGCATGCACTGCTGACTGTGGCTAGTTCCACACGGGCAGTTTTAAATCGTGCAATGAAATGTCATGAGATTATTCTCTTTAGAAAACAACATGCAATTTTATGGGATTAATCCCCTGTGATCTCAATTTCAAATAAGCATTTCCTTCCCCGAATGGCCTAACAACTCTCAGGATTGGCAATTTTTCTATTCCATTAAACTCTAAGGAGGAGATTAACCTCCTGAAGCTCAGGCCAGTTTAAATTGCAACACCGAGCGAATGAAGGAAGATTATCGCACATGACCACGATTAAAAATCATTTGCTTGTTGGATACAATTATTTGGTAAGCAAGAGGTCGTCTGTGTAGCTTAGTCCTGACAACATCGTCCATAGACGTCCATGTAACAGTATTTCTGATTGCTCATAGGTTATTGTATTTAGTTTAATAAGCTGAAACCATATTTATTCCATGGGTGCACTCGCTGAGTAATCCTTAAAAGTTGACATTAAGGCGACAATCATGCAGAGACTTTTTAAGGAAACTACACACAAAGGGCCTGATTCGGAGTGAGACGTACGTCCATTTGTATAGCGTAGGCTTATATTATTTTCCCGCTGCTCATACAAAGTGAATGTACACAACTGCGGCTTTTTGCCACTTGCGACTCCCTACGCCTGAGAAGACGTGACGGGGGAGGGAGCGGGCGTTATAACGTAGAGTCAGGGCGTGTTCAAGCAGTTCCATACGGATTCAGACAGGGACGTAGCTGGTGATGTGGCTGAAAAAACAGTTTTTGTGCGTGTGGTCAGGGGTTGGTGTAAGTATTAGAGATGCTCAGGCTTGGTTCCCCGAGAACCGAACTTAGCAGATCCGCGTACCAAGCCGAGCCAGCTCAGTACTTTTGCGTGCCCTCGGAATTGGAACCGAGGCAAAACGTTGTTACGTTATCTGATCTCGCAAGCTTGGGATTCTATAAGTACCACCCTCCACGGCAATCCAGCGCCATTTCACAGAAGGACACATAAGGGGTAGCGCAGTTCTTGGCAGTCTCTAGTGCAGTTGGGCAGTGTTCTTCAAAGTCTCCAATGACATTCAGGAGAGCTCCATTGCTAATTGTGATTACTGAAATACATATAATAGGTCTGGCAGGCTTGGTCTTCTAAATCTGCAGTATTTGTTTGAAAGTGTATGAAAATAATATTGTGACCAGTGAGGTGGTCAAAATTGACTACAAATGACTTGAAATTAGTGTTATTGGGGTTAATAATAATGTAGGGGGGGGGGGAGCAAAAATATGTGATTTTAGCAAAAGATAAAACTAAAAAAATTAGGGATTTTAGAAAAAAATCGGGATCCAAAACACAAAGTTAATTCAGATCCAAAACCAACACCAGAAAATGGGGGTCAGTGAACATCTCTAGTAAGTATATGTATGATGATGCAATGCAATGTTCAGTTTTATTGCATGTAATCATTTAATATCATTCTTGGGAGGGGGGGGGGGGGGATTTATGGGTGTGAGATCTATTATCCAGAATGCTTAGAAGGGTTTTTTTCCATAACTAGGATCACCATGCCTTAAATATACTGAAATTACATTGAATTCAGTGTTTTTCTGCATACTGCCCCTATCATTCCCTTCCTCATTGATTTATTTAGCAGTGCTCGTCACAGTGACTGCAGGAGGAAGCACCCAGTGATTATATCTGTGCATATTACATTTCCCCTGTGCAGCACCGAATTTCTGGGCATGTGACACTTTGATCATGAAAGGAACTTGAGTGGACATCCTGTTCAGAAACGCTGAAAATTATTCTTTCCAGTAAAAGCAGTAAAAGTGTAAAAAGCGGCTAGGACAGGTGTCGCCGGTTATTTTCAAAAAGTACCTTGATATTTTTCTAAACACAAATATATACAATATTATGACCACACAAATTACTATATGGTCTTTTTTTTTATTTACAGAAGCATGTAATACTATAGTACTGGGCAGTAATGTGGAAGTCATTATTAGTGACTTCATCTCTCTATCGTCCTCACCATTAAATTAGTCTTGTGCCTGTTTGTAACATTGATGATTACAGTATATGTAACGCTGCGTTCATTTATAATGTACGGGAGTTTCTTTGTACTATTAATCATAAGCCTGGTTCCTTTTTAGAATTCTGTTGATCTGATATAGATTTGATGCACTATGTATGATCTTTATTCATAGCTCCTCGTACTCTCTCAGTAACAGGATGAAATATTTCACATTCATGCTGAGTCTCTTTGATCCGTTACAGATGAGATAAGAACCAGACTGCTTAGAATATCTCATTTTCCATCCTAAACTGACAGCATGTTTGTACTTAGGTTGTCTCCCAATATATTTGAATATTTGACAACCGCTTAGGCAAACATTAGCACTCCAACTGTTGCAAAACTAGCACCCAGCATGCTGACATTTGTAGTTACACAATAGCGGGTGAGCCGCAAAAAACCTGATTTTAAAGTGAAAAGCATAAATTGTATCTCGCTTTTTTTGGCCAATTATTACAGAATGCAACGACTGACGGCGTCATCACAGAAATCCACAAAAAGATTGATATAGACATCGCCTCTCTGAAAACACTCATGGAGTCCCATAAACTTGACACTATTCGCTATTTGGCAGGTGAGCTTTATTTCTTCTGGGAGAAAGCATTTCGTTCTGGAAGTCTCTGGTGGGTCAGTCAGGACCAGTAATGCAGAATTATAAATCTTAACACATTTTCTGCTGCCACACCAATGTTCATTTTCATGGAGGACTTTTAATTTCAGTACTGTTGACACCTCTTGTGCAAAGAGCACTGATTGGCTGGCTGCAGGAGCCAATAATCTGTGCTGATCACCCAGGAGTGTCGGAAGCTCTGAAATTCACAATAATTCTGCCTCCTCTGGCCAGGGAATGAAGACCGATGAGGAACCGGAGAACAGCCGAGGTCTCAGACTTTGGACCCTGCTATTGGGCTACTTGGGGAGCAGGGAGAGCTTACAAATAGAAATGGGAGAAGTTCTTCTTTAAAAGAGTTTCCTACCTTCAGATGACTTTAATTGCCTTCATGCAACTTTTACTAAATATCATGAGGCAGATTTGTCCATTTGTATTGCCTGAAGATATGACATACTCTGCGTTGGATACAATTGTACCTAGATGGCTCTGTATTTTATACCAGGGCTGCAGAAATAAACAGCCTGATGATATAAGTACAGGGTTAAAAAAAACAAATAATCATTCATGTACTAGATAATAAATGTAAAGTTATCTGAAGGTGGACAGCCCCTTTAACAGAGTACTGCTAAATCACCAATCACTGTCCTACGTGTCTCCCTTTAACAGAGTTAATGGCTCCAGTCAATTTTAGCAGAGAGACTTTTTTTAATATGACCACAAAACTGAATTCTTCAGCACAGTCAAGCAGGAACATAAATACTGTAATGACACTCTGGCCAGTAGGGGGCACTGTTCTATTGCAGTCTATGGATAATGGTAAATTTCACTTAAACCAAGCGATCGGTATGGCCGCTTCCACTCACGTTAACTCCTTCATTGCGGATTTAACTCTTTACATTAATACTCAAGTAAAGTGTGTATTTGTCAATGCCTAGTTATTATTACAATACGTCCCACAGACCCATAGTGGGTAACAACTTGTATTTTAGGGTCAGTGATCCCTTGATGTCAGTTTTGGCACCTTTCAATGTACTGTGCCCAGCAGAGGCAGATATCGTGTGGGCTGGACCAATTATTATTATTATTGTTGTTTATATTATTATTATTGTTGTTTATATAGCACAATCATATTACACAGGATATGTAATCATTCATCAGTCCCTGCCTCATTGGAGCATCCAATCTAAATGGAATCGTACTCACGGTTCCAGCTCTGCGAGGCAGCAATGCTAACCACCGTGCCATCAATATTCAGGAAAATGCAGCCTTGCCCTTCACTAGGAAGTATTGAGGCATGAGGCACCATGTGCCTCCTTGATGTCGCTAGTTCCTAGTGAGTTGACAGATTGCATATTGGTCCAGCCTACAGACTGATGGATCCGCTGTGTGTACACTTGGATTGTCTGTACTATATGTGGTGTTTATACCGATCTCTCTTACAGCATCTGTCTTCACCTGCCTGGCTATAGCCTTGGGATTTTATCGACTCTGGAAGTAGAACATAAGACATTGTAGCTCCTATAATCTGAATGTCTCCTCTGCATGACGGACAGAATTATATTGCGTCATTCTCTGGCAGCTGGCGGGACGGCGGCACAATGCGCTCCGGCTTCTCATTATTGTACTCCGTGCCGCTTCTCCGTTTTCCTCACAGTGACATTGTCTCGGAGCTAAGCAACAAACTGAATGTCCATAATCCCTTCACTGAAAGTGCCTTTATATGTGTTGTGTAAGTGAGATCTGCTGTTTTATATTGTTCTATTAAATATATATATATATACTGCTTCAGCGTAAGTGATCAATGTTGTGTCTTCTACATCAAATGGATGAAAAGACAAAGTAGGATTCTACAGAAGTGGCGGCGTCTGAAAATACAAAACATTGTCTTTGATGGAACGACTGTAGAATCTTGTACAATATTCTATTAAAAAGTCTTAGGATGTTTTAAAATAAAAATCCTTTATTAAGTTCTTAAAAATATTTTTCTTTCCTACTTCTTAACAAAATAGATTTTTCTTTTCACAGTAGTTGTCCATTCTTTTCAAACAGGGTTAAATATCCTACTTTTTTCCTGATATGGAGAGCAAATTCAGAAAAGAAAAAAAAAAAGTAAATAACTAATATTTGGCCTGATTCGTTAAGGAAAGTAAAGCAAAAAAAAACAAAAGAGTAACTTTGCACCTGGGCAAAACCATGTTGCATTGGAGGGGGTGGTAAATTGAAAATGTGGGGTCAGATTTATAGTTGGGGTGGGGCATGTCCTGGGTCAACTTTAAATTTCAGTGTATAAATAAAGCTATCAAGTATTTGTGTGCTACATGAAAATAAGACAGTATTTAACTTGGCAGAAATAATAAAATAATTTGCACCCCTTGCATTGTAACATGGTTTTGTCCAGGAGAATTTTTTTATTTTTTTTTAAACTTGCCTTCCTTGATGAATCCGGGACAGTCGTAAAGACGAGTTACAATGTAATTCCTCCCACTTTACAGAATATATACCATTGTGTATACAAGGCCATAATAAAGGTCTGAACACAGGAGATGATGTAGATTAGATGGGTAGTGACGCAGCATCTACGCTGCTTGACATCTGCTCTCTCCACGTTCTAAGTGGTGGCTGTTGGCTGCTGCGTATAATTTCTGGGCCCCCAATTTAACTAATAGCCGGGTGGTCTTTCACGGAAAGGCAAAACAAGATATTTTATCATCTTTCATTATCACTTGTGTTTTGTTTTGTTTTTTTGTTTTTTTTTTAAAAAAAGGTTCATTCTTTTGAGTATTTGGAGCGAAACTTGCCAATCTCTTACTATCCAGCTGTTGTGGAGCTACATGTTCCAGCATGCTCACTGGTCGTTCCATGACAGCTATAGCATTGCAGGACCTCTATCCGCTTTGCCAGTTCCAAAAATTCATAGGCCTTGTCTAATGTTGAAATATAGTCTATCTTTATTGATATTATATTGTGTATAAATAACATTCTTGCTGTAGCCCACTGTCAGGTGACCGGCGGCTCTCTACCCATAATCCCCTGCATGCCAGCACCGTCATTCCATTACTTCTCGCTAAATCTCCTCACAAAGACGCCTCCAGGGTTCTGCGGCTGAACGGTTTTCTTCTTTGCCCTCTTCTTCTCCTTATAGGCTTCCGACAGCTTCTCCCCCTGGATAAAAGATTATTATTAGAAAGTCAGTGATGAGTTGTAGAACAGGTGTTTGAGCCATTACATCTATATTTTCAGCTGAGATTTTATCACTTCCAAGTGTAATATAAACCGATCAGCCGCAACTTTATAACCACTGACAAGTGAAGTGAATAACACTGATTATCTCCTACAATGTTACCTGTCAAGGGGTGGGATATATTAGGCAGCGAGTGAACAGTCAGTTCTTGAAGTTGATGTGTTGGAAGCAGGAAAAATGGGCAAGTGTAAGGATCTGAGCGACATAGACAAGGGCCAAATTGTGATGGCTAGAGGACTGGGTCAGAGCATCTCCAAAACGGCAGGTCTTGTGGGGTGTACCTGGTATGCAGTGGTTAGTACCCACCAAGAGTGGTCCAAGAAAGGACAACTGGTGAACCAGCGATAGGGTCATGGACGCCCAAGGCTCATTGATGCGCGTGGGGAGTGAAGGCTAGCCCGCCCGGTCCAATACCACAGAAGAGCTACTGTAACACAAATTGCTGAAATAGTTAATGCTGACTATGATAGAAAGGTGGCACCACTGTATCGCAGCTTGCTGCATAGGGGCAGACCGGCCAGAGTGCCCATGCTGACCCCTGCCCGCCACTTAAAAAGCGCCTACAAAGGGCACGTGAGCACCAGAACTGGACCATGAAAGAAGATGGCCTGGTCTGATGAATCATGTTTTCTTTTACATAATGTGGACGGCCGGGTGCGTGTGCATCGTTTACCTGGGAAAGAGATGGCACCAGGCTTCACTATGGGCATAAGGCAAGCCGGCGGAGGCAGACTGAGGCTCTGGGCAATGTTCTGCTGAGAAACCTTGGGTCCTGGCATTCACATGGATGCTACTTTGACAGGTACCACCTACCTAAACATTGTTATAATCCAAGTACACACCTTCAATGCAAGGGTATTCCCTGGTGGCAGTGGCCTCTTTCATCAGGATAATGCGCCCTACCACATAGCAAAAATCTTTCAGGAATAGTTTGAGGAACATGACAAAGAGTTCAAGGTGCTGACTTGGCCTCCAAATTCCCCAGATCTCAATCAGATCGAGCATCTGTGGGATGTGCTGGAAAATCAAGTCCGAGCCATGGAGGCCTCACCTCACAACTTACAGGACTTAAAGGATCTGCTGCTAACGACTTGGTGGCAGATACCACAGGACACCTTCAGAGGTCTTGTGGAGTCCATGCCTTGTGAAGGGGACCTACACATTATTAGGCAGGTGGTTTTACCGTTGTGGCTGCTCAGTGTATGTCAGATTCAATTATCATATAAGCTTAGTGAGTCGAGTTGAGTCAGGAAACGATGATATGTAAATGTTGCCCAGTGATTAAATGTGCTGAGTTTATGGTCTTTACAGATGTGTACCAGGCACGCTGGAAGTCTGATCCAGCAAATCTTAAATCTCTCATTAATATACTTGTTATATAGATATATATGGCAGAAGTGGTCGTGGTCGAAAACTTGTGGACATGGGATTGTTTGAGTTGGTTGGGATTTGATCCTGTCAATAAAATGTATGAAAAAGAGCTGTAAATTAATGTACTGCAGCTCTATCTGAACAATTGTCAATGCAGAGCCTTGCTAGTGACTCGTACTGTATACAATACAGAGAGCATTCTGGTGCCCAATGTACCAATCAGAATGCAGAGAGCTTTTGTGACGGACAACACACAACATTCTAGAAGCCGATTTATAAGCCTTAACAAATTTTACCCAAATCTAGGAACCGACTCCAAACGTTGGGCATGGTTTCTAAAGGGATATGTGGTGTAAGATAGATAGTCAGAGCAAGTTGCAACGATATATATCCAGCTAAAGGACCTTGCATTTGAATATATAATTCAGCTCCATTATGGCCATCAGACAAGTATGCAGCCAACCTGAGCCCGTTTTGGGGCCCAGCATATATTAACGGAACGCTTTAGAGCGGCTGGTAAATGAAATGGGATAAAAAAAATCTGAGAAAAAACAGATGCAAAATATAGACTAATCTACAAAGAGAAACCATTCTGGTGACCAATGTATAAGACAAAGCCCCCTTTATAATATCCAACGAGCATCATATTGGTCCCAGTGCCGATTCCTTTCAGCCTCTATGTGTTAAAATGATAAAATGCCTTTATATATCAGATTGTCCACACTTCACCCATCATATCCTAAGTATAAGAACCAGCCCTTAGGAAAGCTGACAGAACTGCGCTAATAGGTGGAGACTGCGCTAATGGAGCTCAGTGACAGCTCCCGTCTGTCTGTAAAAAGAAAAATAAATAAACAAAAAATATAAGTGATCCAAACCATGATTAAATGACATGAGAATATAAATACTACAACGGTTGTCATCTTTGTCTGAAAAAATCACTGTAGGCATGTCTGTATGTTAACAAATCACCAGCACCGTGAGCTACAATATTCGGGAGGTATTCAATTGACCATAAGGTTTTTTTTTAAGACCGTGTTAAGTGATTTTAACGCTGTTTTTATGCTTTTCGAGCAAGTTAACTTTACCCGCGATTCAATTCTATTTTTAACGCTACGGTTTTTTTTCAGGAAACGGTCCTCTCGCGCTCCAGTAGAAGGTCTATTGAAAGTATACAGTGTGCGAGAGGCAGCCGCGATAAGAGCTAATCAATTGCTTTTTAATGCGGTGCGTTAAACAGGAAAATTATGCTTTTTTTTTATCTCGCACCTCTTTGGGGTGTGTTAAAAATAAAAACCTAAGAAAAGTATTTGAAATCATGTAATAATGAAAAAAAAAAAAAGAAACTATATGTTTATCAGTAATGCCTAACATGTAAAAGTTGATTTTCTTATGAAAAAATAATGGAAAAAAAATCACTAATTATATTTATGTATGATTTTGGTACAAATATGTATGTACTAATGTGTTTCGACATGATATAGATGATTCTATAGTAAAAAAAAAATAGTTAAAAATATATGATAAAGAAAGTGCTGTAATGTAGATATCATCAATGTGTAATGCAATCTAATGTATGAAAATGTATGCAAATCTTTTTTTTGTGTTATACATGACCGCGTTAAAACTCCCCTTCAATGATTAAACGGTCACTTTAGCAGTTAAAAACCCACGGGTAATTTTTTTATTTTTTATTTTTTTTTACCGCTGCAGGGAAAAAAAAAACTTGCGGTCACCTGAATACCCCCCTTAGAGTCACTTGGAAGTGTTGCGCCCCTGTATAACCGCGCACAGCCTGAGGCCATGTGTCTTATATCGATCTCCCCGGTGACTTCTAATAACCTTATATTTCCTTATGATTATATTATAAACGTTGCACATATTTCACAGCACACTGAATTGATCAACATACTTGATTGTGTATGAACACAGGAATACTCCACCCTACAATAAAATCCGATTTATCATCATGACTCAACACAAGACTTGAACTGTCACCTAACAGATCCTGGCTGAACCTGGCTTTCCTGTTGTTATTCACAATTGTAAGATCTACTAATACACAGATGGACAAATATAAGCTGTGTTCTAGACCTCCCAGGCTGCAGCCGGCACTTGGAGAAATATTTAAAATGAAATCAGCGGGCGCTAATGTAGAGATACGGCAGTGTGAGTTGTAACTACTCTATAATAATGTAACAATATACACAAGTGAATATTGTCTCGAGGGGTATTAATGTGAAAGTTGCATTTTCAATATAAAATTTAATTAAATCGAAATATGAATATAAAGAAATAATGTATTTTCCCCTTTAAAAATCAAATGGGAATCTTCTCTCCTGCAGTGATTCAAATGGAAATACCAAGTAAATAATGTGAATAAATGGATGTGACGTCATATAATATCGGAAGATTGAAGTACTTATTAGTTAATCAGCTGGAGGGAGCAATAAGCCATTGGAAGCAGCTACATAGTGCTGCTGATGTACATCGTCATCACTGTGTAACATTACACCAGCTGTCGCTTCCTGACGGAGATACGCCCAGGTCTAACTGATCATCATGATTTATTTATATAGCACCAGCAACACTTTCCAACTGGTAATAAGCAAAGTAATAAAACAATACTGGGTAATACATACAGACAGAGAGGTAAGAGGGCCCTGCTCACAAGCTTACAATCTATGGGACAATGGGAGTTTGATACACAGGGGTAGGAGCTACATATTGCATATTGGTCCAGCCAAATTGCAGAGGTAAAAAGTGGTTAGTGAGCTGTGTGATCAGTCACACAACAATGCTGGTCAGAGGGTTGTCATCTTGTGTTGGCTATGTAGAGGGTAACCTAGGGAGATTAAGATGCTGGTTGAGGAATATTAAAAGCTTGCCTGAAGAGGTGGTTTTTCAAAGAACGCTTGAAGGTTTGAAGACTAACGGAAAGTCTTACTGTGCGAGGGAGGGAATTCCCCGAAAAAAAGTCCTGTAACCGGGAATGGGAGGATGTGATGAGAGTAGAAGAGAGACGCAGAGCTTGTGCAGAACGGAGGTGTCGAGTTAGGAGATATTGAAACAAGTGAGATGTTGGTGCAGTTTTGTTGATGGCCTTGTATGTTAGAAGAATGTTATATTGAATGCAGTGAAAAACAGACAACCAGTGAAGAGACTGACAGAGTAGATCAGCAGAGGGAAAACAATTTGCAAGGAAAATCAATCAAAATAGATTTAAGGGGCAAAAGTCTGATTCAGGGAAGACCAGTAAGGAGGGAACTGCAATTCCATGAACAGGCTTTTACTGTACTTACATAACACTAACACTCCCCTCTTAGAATGGAGCGCTGATCCAACATGACTGCTCCTCATCATTGGAATGGGACGTAAGGTAAGTTTATATGTCCCACTCCTCATCAGAGTCTGCAGACCATTCTGAGCTGCTGCCTGTCAGTTCTACTGTTCTCTGGAAGATGTGGACTGGGTATCAAAGACTGAATTCCCACCAACGCATTGTCTATAACGGGGCCGTCATCTTGGATAACAGCTGCACTGTCTGATAGTGTTTTTAAGAAGAAAAAAATGGAGCTATTTCTCTTGGTTTGACAGAAGCCTCGAGATTCTGCAATAATAGTCCTTCCCTATCTATAGACCAGAGGGGAACAGCAGGGAGTGAGGTATCAACACTGTAGGCTCCTCTTATGAAGTTTTTTGCAGTGCTACAATAGTAGGTGCATACTTTACTAACCAAACCATAGGCAAACCGAGGGGGGTCCTAGTGCCTGGAAACCCCCCTCCAAGCCTGGGGTGGGGCACTGTATAATTGAGGTGGCTGGACCCTGTCCCCGCATCACACGGCTTGGCTTGAAAAGGGAGAGCTGTGTGCACCTAACAGTAGTGCACGCAGCATTGCCAATGTATATTATGGGGATAGGAAGCCAAGCACTGTCTAAAATTGGAGTCATGCCCCCATGCATGCTGGTCACGCCCACTGGTGGCATGGTGTGGAAACCCCCCTCTACAAAAATCCTGCCTTTGCCCCTGCAAACCGCTATATCTCTAGTTAAGGAATTATTTGAGCTACAACTGTTGACCTATTATCCAGTTCAAGAGGATTCACTGTTTAGACCTCCCACTCTGCCAAGAAGCTTTGTGGTGCTCCCAGGTGAAGTCTACTAAACTCACACTGCATGTCTGGGATGGTAGTATCACAGCAGGTAGACTACTTAAGATCTGCCATGGGAACTACCATTTATAAATTGGGGCAGGATGTGGATAGATTTGGTGGACAGTGAAGGTGGGGTTGAAACACTACTCCTGCATGGGGGCTCGCTGCTGTATCAACCAGTGTTTCCAAGTCTCTCAATTCACATAAACCAATGTGGTTCAGTGATGTCACTGGTTCTTAATACATTAATAGGCTGCTTTACACAATATTAAGTTATGTCACTAGTTCATAAATAATTTAGAGGCAATAGTCCCATCAGTTAACCCCAAAATGTCAGCCTCCACTGTGTGTGGACAACAAGCATTAATTAAGTTGAAGGCGAATTTAGAGGAATAGGTAACAAAGAGTCTGATTTTATAAATTGTATTTTATAACTCCATTCTATTTGGAGATAAAATTGTATTGTGACTGTAACATTAACTTATTTTGATGTAAGATTATGAGACATTATTTAGGATCTTACTACCTTAAATGAAGTTTTCTGCATTCATAGTGATTCTAAACCATTTACTACGAGCGAACGGTGACATTAGCACTTCCTCTTGTGTCATGGGGGCTTTCAGATATACCGTTCTTTATTTTATGGAACAATAAACCAGCTAAGCATGGTCTCCCTTTTGCAACAGTGGGGGAACAAAGGATTTTCCGTGGCAGCTAAATCTATTGAAGACGGAACTGAATGGGCAGCCCATTGTATTAGAGTAACGCTCGGATTAAATGGATGGCAGTTTATAACAGACCCAGGTACGTAGATTATACAATAACTACACATTAAATGCAAAGAAGTAGGAGGGATCATGCTCTTGAAAGTGGAGTACAGAGAAACAATGTTTAAAATACTATGGTCTAAGAAATATCTTACAGAATAAAAATGGCAGGTTAGGTGTAGGAACGTCATGTGATATAGAGGAGCTTTTACATTTACAATCTCCTCCAAAAACATACTGGTAGGTTAATTGGCTGCTATCAAAATTGACCCTAGTCTCTCTCTCTCTGTCTCTGTGTATATGTTAGGGAATTTAGACTGTAAGCTCCAATGGGGCAGGGACTGATGTGAATGAGTTCACTGTACAGCGCTGCGGAATCAGTGGCGCTATATAAATAAATGGTGATGATGAATAGACCCCAATTTAAACTGTGGGTTGCAAATTTGTGGCCGTGTCTCGAGATTTGGCATTCACATTAAAATTAGTGTTTACATTTTTTTATTATTTCTTTTATTAAATACCCATGTACTTAAATTTGTTAAAAAAGTTTATTTTTTTTTTTTAATTTAACTCTGAACGCTGCCGTGTTCAAAGTTTGTCTATGTCTACTGTGTTTGATTGCCATTCACAGTAAAAAAATGGCAAAAGATTTAAAATTTAGCTTAAACACCACTGATCCGCTTTAAACGCTGTCACGTCTGTTTTGACTTTCTCAAAATTTAAAAAAATTCAGCAAATTTTCAAACCAGTTTGTCAAACCGATTCAAGAAGGTTCGATCGTCTCGACTGATTTCCCTCCTGGCTCCTCCCCCTTCTCATGTGTAGTCTCTTCTGTTTCTACAATTGCATTTTGCAAAGTTTGATGACCATATTAGTAGGTGAACTGGCTGCTATCAAATTGACCCTAGTCTCTCTCTGTCTGTCTGTGTGTGTGTGTATATTAGGGAATTTAGACTGTAAGCTCCAATGGGGCAGAGACTGATGTGAGTGAGTTCTCTGTACAGCGCTGCGGAATTAGTGGCGCTATATAAATAAATGATGATGATTATAATGTAAATACCGTAAAGAAGAAAGCTGTCACCTCAGAGTACTACGACCTGTATAAGAGTGCTCAGAGTTCCGTGAGATTGGAGGATGACGTCGCCTGCAGGCCGATATGAGGCGTCTTCTGACGGGATTTACTAACATAACCGATAATGATCTCATCAATCACTGTTATTTGGTATCATGGTTATGTTGGGGGTCACACGTGGAACTATCGGGACCAGCATTAGAGAGCTTGCAAAGTTATCCGCTATACATCACTTACAAAACGCTGTATAATACCTGTTGTGATAAATTCTGACAACAACAGAATAAC
Organism: Mixophyes fleayi; assembly: GCF_038048845.1. Taxonomy (NCBI): domain Eukaryota; kingdom Metazoa; phylum Chordata; class Amphibia; order Anura; family Limnodynastidae; genus Mixophyes; species Mixophyes fleayi. The sequence goes on along the minus strand of NC_134403.1, from coordinate 22,154,802 downwards.
TGACAAAGGAAGAATATTTAGACAGCACATAAATGCACCATCGTCCACTAACCGGCTCTCTGTTCTATGAGGACACTTACGCTGGCTCGTGACGGGGGCTTCATCTGTTCTAGGCAGCCGTTGAGCTGAGCGATCTGTACTCTGTACTCATCCAGCTGAATCTCCATCTTCTCCCTGCGCAGACGCTCATACTCAACCTGTTCCTCCAGGTCCTTTATCATCCTGGAGTAAGACAGAGGTTATGGAATTACACGCGTTTCACAGAGTCCACATCGGCCCTTTTCTCCCGGGATTGGTTCCTATCAGTTCTAGGCTGGGTGATGTCTTCACTGAAGTATCAGATATTAATTGTCAGCTAAGCAGAGAGAAGCGACCCCTGTCTGTCTCTTACTGAAGCTGTACATGGTTCTTAATTCCCAGGGACAGTCCGAGGTTTTAAAGATTTGTGCTCAGAAATGTCCTTTTCTCAACTTCATTAAAATGCAGGATTTTAAAGGCAAAATATAAGGTATGGTTAGTGGTCTATCCTGATTGTAAGAGCACAGACTTTCATTTATAATTGTTCTCCAAAAATGAACTATGTGCTGTATTTATAATTGTTCATTTACTGAGTAAAGATTACCAAAAAGAAGCAACAAGTAGCGCTTCTAAATAACTCCCTTTAGAATCTCCCTTCGCTACAGGCTGTGACCTGAGCATATATCCTAACACCAGGAATAAAGTCAGGTATTATCTACCGTACTGTACGTAGAAAGATCGCTAATAACATTGTCAGTGCTACAGCTTCCTGTAGTTTTTCATTCCAGAAATATACTGAAAGATTTACTTCTCTGACTCTTTCTGTTCTCGTTTCCTCTGATTTTCTTCTTCCAGGATCCCCCCAAGATGCTTAAAATTGCTTTTTGCAATCTCCAGAAGCTTCTCGAGTTCTCTCATCTTGTTGTAGGCCCTCTCTGCAAGAGAGATGATGTGTGTTATACCAGAACAGCAACCAGCAGAGGTAGATGCCCTGGAGCGCTCCAGCTGGTGTGTAACTACAAGTCCCAGCATAACCTGCCAGCTGCTGCCCATACAGATAACGACACCTAGGTATACTCCATAATTCATGTCCTTAACACTGTTAGGGGTATATTTACTAAACTGCGGGTTTGAAAAATTGGAGATGTTGCCTATAGCAACCAATCAGATTCTAGTTATTTATTTAGTACATTCTACAAAATGACAGCTAGAATCTGATTGGTTGCTATAGGCAACATCTCCACTTTTTCAAACCCGCAGTTTAATAAATCTAGCCCTTAGTGTTAATAATGGCTGTTATAATTAACTTCTCCAGTAATTACACAATCAAACTATGCTTAATTATATTTTCATTTTTTTCCTCCACTATATGCTGATAATTCCTTACAGAAAGTGCATTAATTGTAATTATTTTCTATCATGTAACATTCTCCTATTCCTCACTGATCTGTTTCCTCATTTCTTCTTTTACAATTTCCCCCACTTCTGCCACCAGCCATTCTCCAGGCAGCGTACGTTGTCTGAGATGTAACGTCATGTTCTTGGTAACAGCAGCTGCAGGACTGACTGAATATCTGTCTCGTTACATAGAACGTCACATGATTATATACCAGAAACGTACCGCGTGCCTGCTTCTTTTCAGCAGGACTCAGGTTCACGCCGTCCAGTTGATCGGTGCTTCCCTCTACTCCGTGTCTTTCGAAAAACATCGGATCATCCTCGCTTAATTCTTCATCGGAATATTCTCCCACTCGCCCTCCTAGGAGTTTAACGGCCGCTAGCTGCGCAAACCTGTCACCAACACACACAACTGATATTTAAAGTACAGGTCATATACTGTGTGCCTCGTTGTAGCATCTATTTTTATTTTATTTTTCCGTAAAGGGTCAGCACAGCATACGGGAAAAGAAAACGGGACGACGTACGAGCAGAGCCGTAACTTACAATTTTAGCGCCTGGGGCAAGAAGGAAAACCGCTGTCCGCCTTGCCTTCAATTTTTACCAAATTAACCCAAGATATTCATAAACTGCGCCCCCCTTCTGCATTGCACCCTAAGCAGTTGCCCCTCTGGCACAGCCCTAGTTAAGGCCCCGCATACAAGAGGTAGAGAATCTCTGACTGATGCAGATGGGACCAGTGGCTACTAGTATATGGGCTACTGACCTTCTACAGTAATAATTGCCCACTGTCCTATTAACGCTTCACACCATCCTCCCTCATCAAAGCTACAGCCGGTAGCAGACAATAAAAATGTGGGTGACGGGGAGACAAATGGAGAAGGAAGGGGGGGTTCTACCCTCATGACAGGTCGTCTTTAAAAATAACACGTAGATCATTAGTTACAATCATCATTTAGTAAATCGTAGGAGTTGGAAATGGAACAGACAATGGTGGATCAGTCCCATTGTGATACACTGTCTTCTAGTCTTATATGTCTGCATTATGTTACCGTCTATGACCCACCAACATCAACAAGGTAAAAAACACTAGATGCTCATGTTGTTCCTCTGAAACCTGTCTGTGAGACCAGTTTGGAAGTCAAAAGACATTTTCAGAAATTTGGGTAGACATGAAGTACTATGACAAATAAAACATGGCCCTGCTAACGTTGTCCCACATTTGTTTCCCAAAAGCTTTCAGGATCTCTGTTATTAGTTAATAATGTGTCATTTCTATACAAGTGTAAAATAGAGTTATAATCGTCTGCATTGTAAATTGGAACCAGGATAATTCATACTCAAAGGGAGCAAAGAGCGTCTATTGAGAAGGTCTATTGGGCAGCACGGTGGCTCAGTGGTTAGCACTTCTGCCTCACAGCACTGGGGTCATGAGTTCAATTCCCGACCATGGCTTTATCTGTGAGGAGTTTGTATGTTCTCCCCGTGTTTGCGTGGGTTTCCTCCCACACTCCAAAAACATACTGGTAGGTTAATTGGCTGCTAACAAATTGACGTGTCTGTGTGTATGTTAGGGAATTTAGACTGTAAGCTCCAATGGGGCAGGGACTGATGTGAGTGAGTTCTCTGTACAGCGCTGCGGAATCAGTGGCGCTATATAAATAAATGGTGATGATGAGAAGGTAAATTGATAGATGATAATATTACCTTTTAGCAACATCTTTTGGGGTCTCGCCAGCCTCATTGGTGATGTTGTAGTCTGCCCCCATCTCCAAGAGCCACTGCAGACACTCGATCCGGCCCTGCCCTGCAGCTGGGGAGAACAATGCCGGTTACACCGGGGGAATCATTCCATTGCCGTACTAGTTGTTTAAAGAAGATATGTATCTAGAATGCATTTACAGGTAGCGTGGTGGTTAGCATTGCTGCCTCACATGGCTGGGGTCACGAGTTCAATTCCAACCAGGGCGTTGTCTGTGTGGAGTTTATATCTTCTCCCCTGGTTTCCTCCCACAGTCCAAAAATTATATAGAGGATAATCATCATATATGTAATGATGGGATCCCCAAAATGAGAAAAACCTCTGCTAAATATGTAGCACTGGTCTCTCTTTGTAATATATGGGTGAGATGGTTATTAGATATACTTGTATCCCTCACCAGGGTGTAAATGTATGAAAGTCCTTTTTTTCAACTCGCCGGAAATCGGCGACTTTGCAGCTAAAATTTAAAGCGGCGATGGCTTGTAAAGGCAAACAAGCGAGTTGAAAAAAACCGGACTTTCATACATTTACCCCCAGGTCCTAGTCTACCTTTGGCTTGAAAAAGTCTCATGTCTGAGACGAAACGCGTCGCCTGGTTACTTATTCATCTGTTTTTAAACCTTATGATCTGACTAAATACCGATCAGATAGTACAGATCTATTGGCGAGGAATTACTTCATACTGCTCTGTATTCCTGCCCGGGCAGGCTGTCTGCATGCACAGTTCTATGTCACATGTTGACAACTATCAAATCACGGGAGAACGGCGGTGAAACACCGCTAGGAGGACTTACGTGCAGGATATTTCCATTATCAGCAGCTGTGAGCTGTAGGAGATTCTGTCCCGGAGAGCCATATCAAACACCGCATAGAAGAGGACCGTGAGTACTGCTGGTCTAAACTTCTTATACCTTATGCTGGATTGTACAATAGGCTTGTATACCCGGATACCATCATTCTTACTACCTCCATACTTACTCCCGGAGACATTTGTGACTGTGGACATTTATTGCTAAGAGTCAGTGTGACGAGTTATGCCATCTATCTGAAAACGTTATCCATCAACAGTATTACTATTTTTATTTGGTTTTAGGAGTCATATCTCCTTGTTTTACATTGAATGTGATTATATGGTTGTAATAAATTGTTGACTATTTAATCCTGCCTTGGTCTTTGTACCTCCTCCATTGGCAATACCTATATATATTTCTAGCGCTGTTTTTTGTCCTCCTAGTCTGCAATAGTCCCAATTCATTCACCCCAGCATACGGTGGACTAGGATACCCTTCCCACTGTGTCTGCAGACATGAGGGAGCTTAGCGGTTCATGTGTCTGACGATCAGCGGTGATGCAGGTCAGGGATCGCTGCCGTTACATACTGGGACATGACGGGGAACACTGCTATAGGCAATGATCAGCTGACTTATACACGAACCACAGACCAGACCTATTTTATTAATTCTGCTTAGAATTACCCTTTATTCTGCATATGATACTTTCTCCCTGAATATGATGTTGTAACCGTTCTATGACACAATAAATGTACACTGTTTAGTTTCTAACTTTCCTATATGACAGTGACAGATTTTGAACACCGTATTGATATAAATGTGATATAATGTATATATGGTTTCATCCACAACCATAAAATGAGAAAACACAATTGTACTATTGTATATTAATAAAAGTTCATTTTCTAGCAATATTGTAGTGGTTTCCAGTACGTTCACCGTCTTATTGCCTTCGTGTGTGGTGCTTTAGTTAAGAAAATGTAAACTTTTTTTTAAATAGATGACATAAATAAACAGATCAGTGTATGTATCATACCATTATAAAGCATTTACTCACGGCATTAATGTATGAAAGATATACACATTTACATGAAGCGAGATGATGTTAGAATTTATATATATTTATATGTATTTTCAAGTAATGTCTTGAGCCAAGTATTTACCTTTGTGTAAGGGCGTGGCACCTTTGTCATCTCGTTCGTTAATGTTAATTATTCCACTCTCTACCAGTTTTCGAAGCGTCACCAGATCACCTTTGAAGGCGGCAACATGAGCAGGAAACGCCAAGTCTAAGAGAGAAACACTACACGTTATTCATGTTACATCAATGGGCATCAATATTCTGCGACCTATCAAATCACTAGATACCGGTGACATCACAGCGGCCATTCATGTGGGCAGTAACTGTGTGCAGAAACTAAAATCACAAGAATACAGTCCATCCATTCATCAGTAACCAGAGGCTGGATTGTTATACATAGTGGTCCAGGGTACAACATGGCTGTCTGCACAAAGCTCAGTCACGTCATTGGTTACAAGTGAGAGATTACGTAACGGAGGCATAGCAGAAGTAACGGGTGGATATATGGAGAAGAGTGGGAAAGGGCACGTGTAGCCTTAAGCCTATAGAGAAGCCCATCCACACATCTGATCGCTGTTCTTGCAAACTGTTAATGCTCTTATTGGCTACAGTCTGATTATAGCTCCACCCACTTTATTCTTACACAAAGACAAACAAAAGCAGATAAATGAAAATAATAGATGCTCACACCCTCACACCTTAAAAACAGTACAATGAAGTTGCACACCTTGTAGGGGAATTCACTTTCTGGCAATGTGGTGCGCGGATATCGTGCCACGCACAACGCTGGCAATTACGGTAGAAATCTCTGCGGTGCAAGGAAGAGATTTCTATGAAATTTCCACCGTGAAAGTGTCTCACGGACGATCCGGGGACACTTTGCGGATAATTGAATTCCGCCCCATGAAGGCATAGTTTTGAATGGATCACAACTCCATAGACCCTATAAACAGGCCGCAATCAGACCCTTAAATCATCCTTTGTTTGGTTTAACCCTATCATACAACAAAGACACAATAACTCGGTTCTGATGAACTCACTCTCTTGCTCCTCGGGATGGTCGCGCTCATATTCCACTCCATCTATGTACTGGACAATCCTCTCCTTGTAGAACTTCCGTGCCAGCTCCTTGGAATTCTCTCCGTTACCGTTCCTAGCTTCTAATGCGCAAGACATACTGGTGACTTTACTGAGCAGAAATTTTAAGCAGTGCAGATGACCCTCCATGGCTGCTAAATGCACTTTAGCAAGAAAAAAAACAAATATTAGCAAAACAATAGGATGTGATCTGCAATATGTGCTGAACAATTATGTTACCTAGTTGACATCAAGCCAATCATTGAGGATTAGGATTTTGCACCCTGAACCCCTTCCCTACTCCACAGTTAGTAAAATGTCTACTTTCTGCAAAGGGACAGAACAGACACTGGATTTACTTGAAGGATAACTAAACCCAAAAAATGAAACATTTATATATGAAACATGAAGGTAAAATGTATTACTACTTATACTGACTTTTCATTTCTGCTCAAAATAGCATAAAATAAAAAAAAGTGATCGAGCAACCTCAGTCTGTTCCTTAAAGACAGATAGAGCCATATCCTACATCCATAAGTCGCTTTCTTAAGTACATGTGAAAGAGGACAAAAAGCTCAGCCTGCAAAGGGCATCATGTCAGTTAGCTTGCTGTGACAGCAGTTGTTCTGCAGAGCAAGTCAGCAAGCCTGTCATTAACACTAAGCTGCATCAGAGAGATGCAAGATAGAGAAGCACCTGCTGCCTGACATGACAACCTGCTATAAATTGGGTGACCTACATAGAATAATGGACATAGTTACCAAAGCATAAACGTTTCAGACATATCATTCAGTTGAGTAATACACAAACTGTGATAGATATTAATGACATATAGAGCTGTATTTGCTTTTCAAGTTCAAAAGGTTTTATTTACGGATTACAAATATCAATTTGTTTTTCAATACCTGGAGAGTTTCCATTCTGATCAACAACTTCCACGGAAGCCCCCCACCTCACGAGGAGCTGTAAGCAACCGAGCCTGCCGTGGAACGCAGCGTAGTGAGCTGGTGTCCAGCCGTTAACATCCACACTGCTGGTGTCCTGTTAGACATAAAGCCTGGTTGTTATAGAATATACCAACTTACAGATGTAGACCTGCACCAACACAAACATTACAGAAGCCCCGTAATCACATATCGTCATCAATACACCAGATACTGCGGAGATGTAATCATCAATAAACCACATCACGCTTACCGCTCCCGTACGCAGTATAGTCTGCAGAGTGAACGAATGTCCGTGGGCCGCGGCCAGGTGAGCAGGACGGCACTGACGGTCATCTTTAGCTGACAAATCTGCTCTGCTGAGCACCAAGGCCTGCGAATCAAATCCACAACACCAGTTGGTATAAATGGTGGGTTGTATTATTAATATATGTTACGTGCCTAGAAATAAATGTGTATAATATGGAGAGGTACACTAAACAAACTGAACAAACAATGTCTGTTTGTTCAACTTCATGCTAGGTGCATCTTACCTGTAACCCTGCAACTGTCACGGAAATATGAAACAATGCAGACTGTTAAGTGATCAGATTCCTTTTTATATTTAAAGCAAAGCATACATTGACTCATTACAGACCAATCTGACATAGTGCCCCAACTGAACGGATATACAATATAAACAATATATACAACTTTACATAAATTAGGCTTTAGGTTTACATATGTGTTACATTGTTGATTTACATGTTCGACACATGTAATACAGGACGGATATTTTTTTAAATTCCACAATGCGATGTTCAGGTCAACCCACATATATGTTATGTAATTAACCCTTACACAAGGTAACTTAGCCCCTCCCACTTCACTGCTAGATATTTTTTTTGTTTTCTATTCAGGAGTTGGCTTTAGCGGCCATAAAATGAGATGTTGCAAAAAAGAAAAAAAAACCTGTAAATTGATGAAAAATAAGATTTTAATTAATCATTTAGAAAACACAGAAAATGATAAACTGAGGTAGGTTTAAAGAATAATTAGAATATCTATGTTGGTTTTAAGAAAGCCCCTTGTCATGTTTCTGTAGGTGTTGCCCATAGCAACCAATCAGATTCTAGCAACTAGTACATTATAGGAAATGATAGCTAGAATCTGATTGGTTGCTATGGGCAACACCTCCACTTTTCCCTTTTAGCTTTGATAAATCTACCACAAAGGCTAAGAGTTCCCATTTCTATATATCCATATATATCCATATATATCCATATACATCCATACACCAACAGCATGACTGTGCTGTACTCTGTACCTGCATGCAGGCATCCTGGCCTCTTATAGCAGATAAGTGAGCTGCCGTCCATCCTCTCGTTGTTACATCGGTGATGTCTGCTCCGTGCCACAGCAGCCAGTGAAGACACTAGGAGGAAACACACAGGGATGTGCTGTAATCATTAGGAACATTGCACAATAATAGTATATTATTATTATCTCCTGTATATAACGAATAACAAACTTCCTATTGTGGATAATATGGGGTAATGGAAATCATTTATGCGTGAAAGGTTCAAAACTCCGATATAGCTCACAAGTGACATCACCGAGCCTGCAGATACGTTATTGACCTGTTATGAAATTCCACATTACATCTATGCATAAATAGTAATCATCATCATCACCATTTATTTATATAGCGCCACTGTTTCCGCAGCGCTGTACAGAGAACTCAGTCACATCAGTCCCTGCCCCCATTGGAGCTTACAGTCTAAATTCCCTAATACACACACACACAGACACACACACACAGAGGGAGAGAGAGACTAGGATCAATTTTGATAGCAGCCAATTAACCTACCAGTATGTTTTTGGAGTGTGGGAGGAAACCGGAGCACCCGGAGGAAACCCACGCAAACACAGGGAGAACATACAAACTCCACACAGATAAGGCCATGGTCGGGAATTGAACTCATGACCCCAGCTCTGTGAGGCAGATGTGCTAACCACTTCGCCACCGTGCTGCCCCACTCACTCACATCAGTCCCTGCCCCATTGGAGCTTACAGTCTAAATTCCCTAACACACACACACAGACAGAGACAGAGACTAGGGTCAATTTGTTAGCAGCCATGTAACCTACCTGTATGTTTTTGGAATGTGGGAGGAAACCGGAGCACCCAGAGGAAGCCAACACAAACACGAAGAGAACATACAAACTCCACACAGATAAGGCCATGGTCAGGAATCGAACTCATGACTGCAGTGCTGTGAGGCAGAAGTGCTAACCACTAAGCCACCGTGCTGCCCAAGTTCCAATGATTCTACAGACTCATAGACTCTTGAGGAGTATTAAAGAGAATTGGCGCTGTCCAGGGTTGTCAACTAGAAGCTGCTTGGACAAGCAGTACACAACCTTGCCGGTGGGGTTATCTCTGGAACTATTGGGATGGTAGTTATGAGACCTGGCATCTAGACTGTCTCTGCCACTGCCTTTCTGTTCTACTCGGTTCTATAGCTTCTACCGTCCCACTCACTGTTTCACTCTGTTCGTCAGTCCGTATAGAACCTAACTTCTAATTTGCTCTGCTCCACTTCGGACTCCCTATTGCTGCCCTCTCCTCTGTGTTACGCTCTCACACCTCCCCTGCTTCCTCTGGCCGTTCTTCCCCTGTCTCTCATCATGCCGCCTCGCTCCTTTCCTATATCCATCCTCTCCCCCAGCCCAAATCTCTCTGTCCCAGCTCTCACCACCCTGCTCGCTAAATCAACCCTGACAATCTCATCCATATCTCCCCTGTTCCTTCCCTCCCTTTTTCGTGTGCCCTCTGGAACTCCAGGTCTGTCCGTAATAAACAGTCCTCCATCCACGACCTCTTCATCTCCAACTCTCTTAATATCCTTGCCATTACCGAAACCTGGCTCACTTCTTCTGATACTGCCTCCCCTGCAGCTCTCTCCTATGGGGGCCTCTCTTTCACCCACTCCACCAGACCAGACGAGCGTCCAGGAGGTGGAGTGGACCTCCTCCTATCCCATAACTGCACTTTTCGGATCATACCCACTTTACCTTCCCTCTCCTTCTCCTCTTTTGAAGTCCACTCCATTCGGCTCTTCTCCCCCATCTACCTCCGTGTCTCTGTCATCTACCGTCCCCCTGGCCCTACCTCTCTTTTTCTTGACAACTTCGCCGCCTGGCTCCCCCACTATCTTTCCTCTGACCTGCCCTCCATTATACTGGACGACTTCAACATCCCTATTGACAACTGTTCTGACCCTGCCACCATCAAACTTCTCACCCTTTCCTCCTCCCTTGGCCTCACTCAGTGGACCTCCTCCCCCACCCACTGTCTTGGTCACTCCCTCAACCTTGTCTTCTCTCACCTCTGTGATCTCTCTGACTTCTCCAACTCTCCCTTCCCACTCTCCGACCACCATCTCCTCTCCTTCACTCTGTCCTCCTCCCCTGCTCCCACCTTGCCTAAAACCACCCTCACCAGTCGCAAGCTTGATGCCATCGACCCCATCTTCTTCTCCTCCTCTCTTGAAACTCTCCTATCACCCCTTCCCTCTCTGGCCTGCCCTGACCAGGCGTCCTCTCTCTACAACCAATCCCTCACTACTGCCCTGGACACTGTTGCCCCGGCCTCTTCTATCCACCGTCGTCGCCTTATTCCCCAACCCTGGCACTCCAAACTCACCCGCTCCGAACGCCTCTGGAGGAAATCTCGTTCCCTGGCTGACTTCCTTCACTTCAAATTCATCCTCTCCTCTTTATGCTCTGCCCTGTCCCTAGCTAAACAATCCTTCTTTAAGTCCCTTATCTCTTCTCAGTCCTCCAAACCCCGCCGCCTCTTTGCCACATTTAACTCCCTCCTCTCCCCCCCTCCCACTGTCCCGCCTTCCCTCTCTGCTTCTGACTTCGCCTCCTTTTTCTCTTCCAAAATTGAAGCCATCAGACAGAACATCTCCTCCTCCCATCCCTCTCCCGCCACCCTCACCGCTTGACCTCCCGCTATCAACCGGCTGTGGTGCTCCTTCATCCCTACATCAGGTGAAGAAGTTCGCTCCCTTATCCTTTCCTCTCCACCCTCTACCTGTCCTCTTGATCCCATCCCCTCCCACCTCCTTCGCTCTCTCTCTCCTACTGCCTGCTCTTACCTCGCACACCTCTTCAACCTAACACTCTCCTCTGGCGTTGTCCCATCCTCATTCAAACACGCTCTTATCTCCCTTATCCTCAAGAAACCCAATCTTGACCCCACCTCTCTTGCAAACTACCGTCCTATCTCTCATCTCCCATATGCCTCCAAATTACTTGAGCGGATTGTCTGCAGCCACCTCACCAGACACCTCTCTGACAACTCCCTCCTTGACCCTCTCCAATCCGGCTACCACCCCCTCCACTCCACCGAAACAGCCCTGGCTAAAGTCACTAATGATCTCCTATCAGCCAAATCCAAGGGTCACTTCTCTCTACTTATCCTCCTTGACCTCTCCGCGGCCTTCGACACCGTGGACCACCCCTTCCTGCTGCAAACTCTTCTCTCTCTCGGCCTCTCTAGTTCTGTCCATGCCTGGTTCACCTCATATCTTGCTAACCGCTCCTTCTCTGTATCCACGTCTGGTTCTTCCTCCACCCCTCCCCTCTCCCTGTAGGAGTCCCTCAGGGCTCTGTTCTTGGCCCTTTACTCTTTTCACTCTATACTTCCTCCCTTGGGGCTCTCATCTCCTCGTTCGGTCTTCAGTATCACCTATATGCTGATGATATTCAACTCTACATCTCTTCTCCTAATCTTTCCTCCTTCCTCCTCTCTCGTGTAACTGACTGCCTCTCAGCCATCTCCTCCTGGATGTCCTCACGCTTTCTTAAAATTAACATCTCCAAAACTGAACTCATTGTCTTTCCCCCACCCAGATTCCCTTCCCACCATGACCTCTCCATTGTTGTTAACAACTCCACTATCTCCTCTGTCACCCAACTCCACTGTCACTCGACTCATCTCTCTCTTTTGCCCCTCACATCCAATCCCTCGCCCAAGCCTGTCACTTCAAACTCCGTAACATTGCCCGCATCCGTCCCTTCCTCTCTCAAGATGCCACCAAAACTATTATCCATGCTCTCATCATCTCCCACCTCGACTACTGCAACCTCCTCCTTACTGGCCTCCCCTGCTCCCCCCTCCCCCCCCTTTGCTCTATACTCAATGCGGCTGCGAGACTTATCTTCCTCTCACGCCGCTCCTCCTCTGCCTCCCCTCTCTGTCTTGCCTGACACTGGCTCCCCTTCCCCTATAGAATCCTTTTCAAACTCCTTACCCCCACTTACAAGGCTCTCTCCCAGTCTACTGCCCCTTATATCTGTAACCTCCTCTCCATTCACACTCCTGCCCACTCCCTGCGTTCAGCCAATGATCGCCGACTCTCCTCCACTCTGATCACCTCTTCCCACTCTAGAATCCAAGACTTCTCCAGCGCTGCCCCCCTTCACTGGAACGACCTCCCTCGCTCCATCCGTCTCTCACCCAACCTGTGCTCCTTCAAACGGGCACTTAAAACTCATCTGTTCCTTAAGGCCTACCAACCATCCACTTAACCTCTCATCTCTTCTGTTTCTCCCCTGGCCCCCTTTTTTCTCTCCCCTTTGCTTCACTGGCTCCCTTCTGTGCCTGATTTTGTTCACCCTCCCTTAGGATGTAAGCTCATATGAGCAGGGCCCTCTTTCCTCCTGTCTCCATACCTGTTCTTCCGCTCCGTCTCTACTGTATTTGCCTGCCCGGAGTTTCTGAAGTATTGGTATTTTATGTTTAATGTTCTGTACTGTTTTACCCTGTATGGTCTACTGTTTGTACTGTGTACGGCGCTGCGGAAACCATGTGGCGCCTTACAAATAAACGATAATAATAATAATAATAATAATAATCTAGGCTACTGGGGGGGAAGGGTAACAATTTTTTATGGAGTTTTATCTCAATCTAGGCTGTTATCGATGTCAGCTCTTACCTCCAGACTCCCAGAGTGTGCAGCCCAGTGCAGAGGTGTAAATTTGTGGATGGAATCCACCTCATTAACATGTGTCCCATTCTTCACCATCATGGCCAGCTGTTCAACATCTCCACACTTTACAGCTTCATGGATGCTGCTGTAAGTTCTCCTCTTCTGTAGCACAGCTAAAAAAATGTACAAACATCATTATACTGAAACATGATAGATTTACAGGGATGTTCTTACTGAGCAAAATAAAGTCATTGCCAAATATTTTGAAGGGTGGTGTCAGATACGCACTTTGAATTCTAGATCCTTTCTAGTTGGAAAAGATGGAACGCGCAGAAGGTTCTGTGCTGACGTGAAGGGGGGACGTTCCTCACTTGTCACACTGGAGCGATTAAGTTCTGAAGATTCTACATTAAATGTTTTCGGAGGGCAATCGGTTCACTTTCACAGAGGATTAGCATTCCCCCTTCAATGTGTCAGCACAAAGCGATTGCAGCACTATGCCAGTCTAGAAAAGCAATTGCATTTAAAAAGGCTCATCTGATACCAGCCTAAAACCACAATATTCTTTATACTTTCTCAGCCAAAAAATATGAAAGGGGTAAGAAGCAGAGTACATGTAAAATAATATATTCATATAGTTCTTTATTTACTCCTCCACCTCTTCATTTGGTGGCAGCCAATAATGGTACAAGGGCGTGTATCAGAGCTGTCACTCAGTCACCATCGGGACTGTCCCTCTGTCTCTTGATCTTTACCCTGTCTTACCTGTCTCTCTCTGTCACCTGATCTCTCTCCATTCAGGTGTGCAGTCTAGTTCACTGGTACCTGAGATCTGGTCACCAGTCTGTATTCTCTCAGCAAGTCAGACTGATAGTATCAGTTGTGATTCATTAATGGTCCCTGCATGTGTGCGAACATTCGTCATCTCTGCTCTCAGAACTTAGGCTAACCTGACTCTTAGTTACCTGTCCCCAATAGGTTTCCAGCAAGGTCAGGGCTGTCTCATAGGCTCAAGTCCTGATCATAAGCAGCCAAGGGAACTCAGGGTAACCCAAACTCAAAGATCTTTATGATTGGCAGCTAGACCCCGACAGGTCCTGACAGTCAAAGCTGGCAGTTCCTGGACAACTTTTCTCCAGTCATTGGAGCAATATATTTAAATCCTCCAATCTAGCCAAGATCGCCTGACACATCCTGGTTGGCACTATCAGTTAAGCCGACCACAAGGCCCTGTCTTATAACAGCAACTAGTCTAAGGTTGGTCTAATGGGGTTCATACTATACAATGTGACCTGGGTGGCTTTAGCACTATTGTTTACAGATGCAAAATACAGATTAAACATTTTATTATTTATTCTCAACCTGCAGTTTGGATGAAAATTCTATATGAATTCCCTATCCACCTTAATCCTAAAATATGGATTTTCTCCAATCCCTAATTTCAAACTGTAAGAGGAACAGGGGCTTCTCTGTGTCAGCGACTCTGGTTAGGTAGAAGGGCACCTAAGTAAAATATCTTACTTGGTTATAAAGGCAAAAAAACAAATATTATTAGGAGATTACTGAGTGTTAATACTATAGGTAGTTCTATGCTTTTTGTCTAGACATGCCTGCTAAATAATTAATACCACTTTCCCCCCAATACGCCCTCCCCTACAACACTATTTCTACCACTAACTGTTCTTGTTTCCTGCTGTTGACAGAAATAATCAGTCAATCAAGCAGGTGGGAGAGAGGATTTGCATTGGAGGTACACTTGCATAATATAAAGGCTATAAGTATAATAGGAAGAATATAAGTGACTGAGTCCCCAGCCCACCCATAGATCAATACAATGGGAAAGAAACACAAACGATTTTCTGATTCCCCTACTCACTTTCAATTCCCTGTAGGGTACACACTACACAGTTTTCATCCAATAATCTGCTAAATCAGCCGACATACGACCGCTCGTTCAAAAGTCGGGTCAGTGTGTGCGGTGACACGATGGTCGAAAGTCTGCCCAAATGGACGATTGTCGCCTCATTTGGTTGGTCGTACCGTTCAATATTTTCGTTACAATCTGGTTTCCGTTGTGTAGTGTGTATAAACTTCCGACCGATCCACAACAGTGAGTACGAAATTACAGCCATTGCTCACGACAACATGGCTGTAAAAAGTCGCTAAATGGACGTCCGCTCTTCCCTTTATCGTCCTAAACAAGGCTAGTGTGTATGCAGTCCATGGACCGAGCGATCGGAACATCGATCGCATGTAAAATCGCTCGGCATAAAAAGTTGGTTGAAATTTCTGTAGTGTGTACCCAGCTTAACACTCACTGTCAGCAACTCCAGATAAAGTTGTGTATTTTTGCTGAAACAGTCCATTTAATGGATGAGCCCTCAGACAATCCATGGGAATTAGGAACGATTTGCATCTATGCACATTGCATTCTTGCATTGCAATTCGTTTAGACACATTATGCATGCCTACAATAATTCTATGTAAACGTGCGGCAATGATTAGCCCCAATGCAGCAAGCATATTGCATATTTTATAAATGACAGACCTGGTGCCCCATGTACATAGATATGTCTTGCAAAGCACGCTATAAGTATGCAGAGCACCATTAATATATAAAAAAAAGACATGCAACTCATTTTTATAGCAAAGCAAAAGCAGACTACAAGTTCCAGCAAGATCTGAGGTAAATATATATATCTATATACTCTCACCGTCTGTGGAAGGGGTGGCAGAGGCCGCAGGCATGTTTGGGGCTCCCTGGATATTAGAACTGAGCTGTTATGTGTATCTGTTTCCATGGAAACGGGCAATTTACACGTCCCTTCTGCAGGCGTGTCCCACGTGACGAGCCGATGATGTCGTGGCCGCCATGTTTGAAACTGGCACCGCCCTTTTTTGGACTGTGCCGTGTGCTCCACAGGTAGGTGCGTTAATATAATTATGTCTTGTTATTCTGGGCTTGCTGTCTGTCGCCTCAGCCCGGACTCTCACAAGTTTGGAATCATTGTTTTACTGCACTATACACATTGGACAGCGTTTGTAAACTGGATTTCCAGATGCTGTTCGCAAAGTACAAGTCCCAGCGAGTGTATAATATAATATAATACACTTGTAGTTTCACAGCATGTGAAGATCCGCATGTTTCATTGTTAAACCTGCAGATAGTCATGAACACACATACAAACATCAATATAAGAATCAAACTGGGTTTATGTTAGTTGGTTCATCACTATCTGTGATCTACAATGGAAATATCTTCCCTCGCAGCATCAGTACTTGCTCCCATCTTTCCACATCCTTTTGATTCTATAATTCGTGCATGTTCGCTCCATATACAACTCAACCCCACAATATGTATACTTAAATCCACAGCCTGTTCCCAACCACATTCCTATTGATACTTGCTAGTCACACACCATGCCAGTACCTTATTTTGTTTCCCTGTGCTATTCTCCTCCATACACCTTTCTGTAATCATTCCTCCTTTATGCTCATACAAGTTAACCCGTGCATGATACTCATGCATTCTAGTCAAATCAAGCTACTTAAGGTGTTAAAAAGGTTTTTGTCGTGCATTTGGGGCTAGGCCAGGCCTCCTCAGGGGAAGAGCGTTACTTCCCGACGTAAGCGCCCTTTTTTAACGTTGTTTTGTCCACATGTCACCACCTCATCCTTCATCTTCATCGCCACATCCTTAATCTCCATCGTCTTACTGTTCTAAAACCTCTCGATACACAACGTTTCTGCTAAACACCTTATCGCTGTGCTCAATCAGTCTTCCTTGAAGGGCAGTATTCATAACCTGCACTTTCACATCACTGCTTCTCCGTACTCGTGAAAATGCGACATACAATTGTCCATGACCAAACACAGGCTCTGGTAAATAAATACCCACACGGTCAAAAGTTTGAGCCCTCAACTCGTAAATTTAGCCTTTACTACCCCTCCCACGGGGGGAAGGGGGGATGATGGAAGTTAACTAACTTCACTATTATAATTTTTTGGTCAAATAATGTCAGTATACCAAATTTCAGGTCAATTGGATGAGCCCTTTCTGAGAAAATAGTTTTTTACACACACACACTAACACACGCCGCTAGGCTTTTATATATTAGATTAGATAATCCAATACTCACAAGTATTCTTTTGCATCCTAGCTTTGAGTTGATCAAGCCACTAACACTTAATCCTCTTAGAAAAAACCTCACTCGCCAGTTTCTAGTTACCCAAATTCTTTGGAACCTATCCACAATGCTGTGTGTCAAAGGTGCTTTTATCTCATTCTTTACATATAAAGTGATTTTACCTCTCTTTTTCCTACTTTGTTTTGTCTGAACAAGGTGTAAGCGGGAATTCCTGTGTCCCAGGCATGGTTATCATTATACCGTCGCTCCCTGATAACTTCAAGATCTTAATTATCCCTTGATATGATTGAAATCGGCACAGAGGTTTATTTCCTAAACTGCGTGCGTTTGTAGACAACAATTAAAACCATACCGCGTTTTCTTAACCTGACACTAGTAGCAGTACACTTTCACTATTATGGGGGTAGAGTGATCTACCGTGTCTTTGAGCTGACCCCTTAGTTTAAATAACCACTAATAAAACGTCGGAGAACCTGTTTCCCTGGTACCAAGATTCAAGCAGTCTCTGCATTGGTCCAACAACACTGGTAGACAAATCATTAGTACCAACATGGACAAACACTCCCAGATCAATAACTCTAACGACAGAATCACCTGTGAGACGCAGTCATTGAACATCAATTTTTCCAGAACCACCAACTTCCAGGAGGTTCCTACAACATGTCTCCTCCACTAGAACCACAAGTTCAATATATATATTTTTATTTTTTTTATGCTCGTCTTAATAAAAAAAAATTATTATATAAATGGACAGATGCTGAGACCTATCTAGTGGCCCCAGACCAAGCTCTTGCAGATCCTGTACTGCTCCATGATGCTTTTATCCCTGGCGGTCACTGGTGGTTTGGTGGCAATCAAGGGCTTGACTAAAACAGAGAAATTGTTGCAATTTCGGACTGTAATCTAATAATCTCACTGTGCCTACAACCTGCACATTGGACAAGTCTTATATTTCTAGAATGTTACACAATATACAAGTGATTAGAATAAACATTATTACATCATCGTTTATTTATATAGCGCCACTAATTCCGCAGCGCTGTACAGAGAACTCACTCACACCAGTCCCTGCCCCATTGGAGTTTACAGTCTAAATTCCCTAAAATACAAAGACGAAGGTTAATTTATTAGCAGACAATTAACCTATTAGTATGTTTTTGGAGTGTGAGACAGTCAAAAACTCCTTCTGTTTCCAAACTTCTGTTTTTAAAAACTACTCACA
This sequence comes from Mixophyes fleayi, assembly GCF_038048845.1. Classification (NCBI taxonomy): domain Eukaryota; kingdom Metazoa; phylum Chordata; class Amphibia; order Anura; family Limnodynastidae; genus Mixophyes; species Mixophyes fleayi. The sequence goes on along the minus strand of NC_134403.1, from coordinate 22,136,377 downwards.
TAACTTTTGTTCTTGTACCTGAACTGTCTTGGGCTCAGTTACAATGTCTTTCTCAAGTAGACATAGGAGGGAGAGTACACGAAGCTAGTTTAGAGGCAAAAATACTGGGTGTGACAACCACCAGAATCCCGAATGGACACTAGAGAATGAATGGGGTAGCAGTGGCATTACAAGATGCTCCTTGATGAGACACATACTGAATATGAATTGAATATGTCCTGGGCTACACCCACCATATTCCCTTACTTGGACACTAATGACTTCCCTGAAGGAGTAGGAAAAGCTGTAACATTCCAGCTGGATGTCTGGGCAAAGGCAAGGACAGAAATGTCAAGTGGAGACGTGGGCAGGAGTAACTGCAGTTACTGATCCTCATCTGCTAATAACAGCAAGTACGTAATACTCAGGTCAGGGTCTTGGGAATAAAAGGCGACTAGTTTTTGAAAAAGGGCAAGAGCTATTGGATACTCATAGGGGTGAAGCAAACCCTACTCCATGGTATGTGCTGTCATGGACAATGGGTAACCATAACTATTCCATTTTGAGTCCCAAGTTAAGGCACCCTCTCTTCTGGTAACCACCTCTCACTCCCATCTAAAAAAAAAAAAAAAGACTTCTGTGCCCTACCAACTAATCAAATTCCCAGACCAGACTGTACCACAGCCTTCAATTGGAGTACACTGGAACCAGCTTGCGGTGATGTTTTGTTTCGTTATAAGGCACGTTACCCTGCTGGAAGTAGCCATTAGAAGACAGACCATAAATGGATGCACAAGGTCAGTAACAAGAAGCTGTGACATTTAACCAATGCTCAATTGGTATTAAGAGACCTAATGTGTGCAAAGAAACCTTTCCCCTCACCGTTACACAAAGCAGGTTGGATCCATGTTGTTTTTGCAAAATTCTGACCCTACCAGCAGCATGTTGTCCCAGAAATCACGATTCATCGGACCAGGAAACGGTTTTCCAATATTTAACTGTCCAGTTTTAGTGAGCCTGTGTCCACTATCGCCTCAGTTACCTGTTCTTAGGGGACAGGAGTGGAGCTCGGTGTGTTCTGTAGTCCATCCACTTCAAGGGTCAACATGCCGTCTGTTCAGAGATGCTCTTCTGCATTACACGGTTACACACTATTTAAGTTGCTGTCACCTTCCTAGCTGGTTGAGCCAGACTGGCCATTCACCTCTGACCTCTCATTAACAAGGCGCTTTTGCTAACAGAACGGCCGTCCACTGGATATTTATATATTACACATCATTCTCTGTACATTTAAGACCTTTGTGTGTGAACATCCCACAAGATCATGTTTCTTAGATACACAAACCACCAACTATCATTCCACGGTCAGTTAGATCACATTTCTTCCCCATTCTGGTGTTTGGTTTGAACCATCTCTTGAGTGTTTGCATGTTTTATGCATTGCGTTGCAGGGATGTGGGATCACACCCCTCTAGCTCAGTAGAGATTATGTAGCTCAGGAGAGGATCTAAATATGAGGCAGTTGTGTTCCCTGCAGATGTGAGATCAAGGACCAGGTGTAGACAGGAGTGTGTCCTGTGCCTGAAGAGAGTGTGACCGGGTGAGAACTGGCAGAAACAATGACATTATATTCCTCTGTCACTATATCCTACTCAGTGACAAGTGGAATATTGCACCATCTGCCATGGGTGTATGACACATCAAGAATCAATATGAAACAGAAGAAAGATCATCATTCTCCATAGGAATCATACATGGATGATATGCACCATATATGCTTGCCTTGCAAAATATAAAAGCCTCAATATTGATTGGTCAAAGCATGTTACTCTATAAAGCAGGTGAGCCCAACCCATGGCTTGTAGGTCTTGTGAAACTACAAGTGCCAGCATACCTTGCCTGCCATCAACTGACAAAGAATGTTGGGCCATGTAATTTGACAAAACTTGGAGTCACAGGTTGGCCAGGCCTGTAGGGCTCTATAGGGTTCTGAAGACCTGTGGTTGTGATGTACCTGTGATCTGTCTAAATGCAGCATCAAGTGTTCGAAATGGGGATTATTGATCCCTATGAAGAAGTTCATACTGCGCCCACCCACCAGGAACAGACCCCATACCTGCAACTTGCTTTAATTTCTTGCATTGTTCAACCATCCCAATCTACCAGTACATACAGCTGAAGACTGGAGACTACCATAGAATATACACAGCTTGAGACACATTCAGCTATGTTAGATATGGAAAACTTCAGATTTGATTGTCAAGGTTTTCCTAATTTTAGACATTCTTTGATCATAGTAATATTTACACAGTGATGTTTCAACATATACCATCAGGCAGCAGTGCAGGGGGAACAAGGACAGCAATGACTTTAAAACCTATTTTCTAGCTAGTACACAGATATACTGGACTGCAAGAGCCACGTTAAACCCCAAAATTTATATTTTCAGATATAAAACAGATGAGCTAAAATACATTAGTGTTAACCTGACCTTACCCACCACAGCTGATGGACGTATTACATCCCCAATTAAGGAAAGCTTAAGCTGTCCTCAGGACACTGTCCAAATGATTGATACAAGTCAAGAACAGAATCATTTCTGTGTTAGCGCTGCTATTGTAAATATTTGAATGCAACAAACAGTATATTTACATACTGAATCACATTTACTCACGGAAGCTCAGCCATTCAAAATAAACAACAAGAGACACTTAGCATGATTCAATGTGTTTATTTAGTTATTAATCGTAACATCTTTTTATACGTTGCATCTAAATGCACTCAAAAGTTGAACACTGAAAATAAATGGAGGGAGAGAGGGAGCTGTAAATCACTCAACCTGTATCTTGAAAGTAGAATTCATTTTAAATATGTACATGCATCGTGAACTTAAATTCCTTCTCCGGGTAATGGTGTGCTTCTTCCTTAGCAAACATTTCATTTTTATTAAACTTATTTAATTTAGTCATATTACCTGGGTATGTATCGTTTACCTCTTATCCGTTCATAAATAAAAGCTACTTTTGATCCAAACACAGACAGTCACTAGTCCAATATGTAGCATAAGAAAAGAACGTCCATAACTCTGATCTCGTTATAGGCTTAGAAAAGATTCCAAAGTTACAATATCAACCAAAGAAATTAAAGCAATGTTTTAAACCTTTTAATGGTGTGCATAGACATTACACTCCATGTATAGCAAAAATATTTTTATTTATAATTTACAGTCAAGTGAAAATGTTACAACACCTCTCTATACAATTTCGTTATCTGCATACATCTACAGAACGTTTACACATGAAACTGTGCAGGCATAAGAAAATTCAAATACAAAAATGTATTCAGTAACCAAAACTGTAACCAGGGACCCTGCCCAGGTTACAGTCAGACAGTTCTTAGCCTTCGCAGATGTTTTGAGAGCAGCTTTGTTACTGTTGGTCGGCAGGCTCAGGTTTGATCTCTGTTAATAAAGGTATGCTTCCACCACAACTCATGGCGGCACCGTCGCCCGGCTCCTCCTTTACCTTCACCGCGACATCGGAAGGTTCTGCCACCTCCTCTTTAACAAGGCTGAGCATAGCACTTAGTGGGTTCTCTAGGAGTGTTTTACTAGGGGACGGTGTGCTGTCTAAAAAGGAGGATGTCTGTAAGAAAAGGGGGAAAGACGACTTAATAAATTAGTGATTTAAATGGCACCAGCAGTAAAACAAGTCGAGAGATTGATGATAAAATGTCCCTTAAGATGATGAAAGCAATAATCTAGACTTGAGTAACAAATGTGAGGGATTCATGGTTAGACCAAGCATGATGTCCACCATTGTAATTATAAACCGACAAGGAGGAAATGTCATATATATATGGCTGGTTCCAAGCAATAGTAAAAAGGTTCCACAACATGAAGTATAACTACTTACACAACTGGAATACAGAGCGCATTACATGAACACTACAGAAAATACTTACATTTTTATAATCTTCATAGCACGATGGATGGTAAATCTGAAAAACAGGAGACAAAACAAAAACTCACATAAGATATCCAAGTAGTGAGCAATGTACTTTCTTATGGATACAAACATCTCCCTTGTATTACAATGTAAACATAAACTACACCAGAACAGTGTCCAAAATAATGCCATCAATCCCTGATTTTATCGACATGGGGTCTGTGGAACATATTCTAGAATATCCTACCACTTAAACATTAATCCGACTAATATTAAGAAAACATACACAAGTTATAAGCCTTGATCAAAGCCAGCTTAGAGAACGTTCAGCCTCTCTACAAGTGTGTATATGAATAGGAATGTAGGATATAAAACCAAGTGGAAACAGGTTAATAAAAGCAAAGGATTGTGACTGGTCCCAGGAACAGGCCACCTATCGTCTTCCCAGTACAGATATTTATATAGCACCAGCATGTGCCATAGTGCTTTACGACTGGGATATCAAGCTTATTAACGGTTCCACCGTTTGGAAAGTGAGGAAGGACTGTATAGGAATCTAGGTTGGATAATACTTTTCCATTAACACCCAGATGTGTTTACATATATCACTCGTGGACATAATGACCGATAGCCTCTCTAATGACATTTCAATCAGACCAAACAGGCAGAGTAAACAAAGAGACAAGCTGCAGACTTGGCACACTGGTGCATTCTGCCTTGGCACAGGGATCTGGCATTGATCCTGTCCGAGTGCCTTCACTTTGCAGGCAGAATGTGCAGATAAACACAGGGCATAGAAGCATTAATGTGCCACTAACCCAAGAGCTATGACCAACAATCAAACATCACCCCCCCCCCCCCCCCCACCCACACTGGTTTATGATCCAACAACAGCTTACCCTGTCATTCACACGCATGGCATTCTTTAGGTGCCATTCCTCCTCTTCCTCATCCCAATACTGTTCAAACTGCTCCTGGCAAATTTCACAGATCTGCAGGGGGAACACAATCAGGTCATATCAGTAATTGTGATACAGAATGACGGTGGCAGAATGACGCGTGACAATAGGCGCAGCATATAATACCTCATCAGCTCCTGCGGGACCGGCCGGCACACTCTGAAACTCCTTCTCCTTCGCAGCCTCTTGGGTCTTTAATATGACCTCCTCATGAACTTTCTCAAAGAACTGACTTTTAGCTCTTTCTTCCAAGTCTGCAATTTCTTCAAATTCTATCCAGTCCTGGAAAGACAAGTTTGGATTTCAGGCAAGACATAAAAATGTATTACATGTCAAATCATCTCAGCACTTCTCTTCCTGCAAGGATACGTCATGGTTACTCATAAGAAAACGGTATAGAATCACTATGGTAAACAACCTTATTACCCTGTAGGTTTATGGTAACCCTGGTTACCATAAAGCCAGTAAGTGTTCAAACACATACCCGTATTGCAAAGCTTGGATATAATAATCCCTACTAGAGAGTACCATGGTAATACCATGATTAACAGTTACCATTTTACTTTATAATCAGGTAATAACGAACTTTCAGTTCTGGATAATAAACACGGAACTTCAAAGATACAGTACATATTAACAAACAGCATTGGGTGTTTTGCTGCATTGCAAATTATTATTTATGCATTGCTGGAGAAATGTGACATTCTAAGTAATCACAGGTAGATCACAGACTCATGGAGATCTGCATTAATGGCCTTCCCATCAGCCCAGCATGGTGTACCTGTGCTCACATCTCATGCCCAATCATGTTGGGAGATTTTTACCTTTTTTTTTTTTATTTAATAGTTTAAGGGTTGACAAAATATAAGGTTAATTTATTTTTTGTTTCAAGACGATTCAAAAATAAATATCTAATATGAACATTTACAACAATATTTCAAATATTAAAATAAAAACATTCCACACACTTACCCTTAAGCTATAGTACCACCTCCGATGGGTTATTTTTCTACTGACATCCTTTTCGGTTCGGTTTTGCCGATAATGCCAATCCAAGTGATCGGCATATACATCCGTCTGAGATTTGGTAAACCTCATGCCACATGAGTAACACTGGATGCCAGTGTACAACCGGTTTATAACACTGTCGTAACGCCTGCAGAGAGAAATCCAGATTAATACCTGCAAACACACCCACAAAAGCTGTATTCTGTATATCACAAATGTACATGTAGCATTTAGAGCAGTGGAAGTCAGCACACAACAAGACCTAGCTACGGTGGGCGCTTTATTACCGTTAGACTACATAGTAGTAGCTCTTAATATAGATGTAGTATTTTCATAACAATCTCTACAGCCAATCTTAAAGTTTACCCAGCATGCACTGAAGCAGAATTCTTAATGCAGCCCATCCACTCACAAGACACAGCTATACTGCATTATGAAATGTTGTTCTTACGACAAAATTACCTTTTACTGTGTCCAGACCATGGACACACTTTAAAGCAATTTGGACACAGAAAGAAAATCGTGTAAATGTAGATGGTGACATAACGGTTATACTCACTGTTTCAGACCTTCCATAGCAAAGCCGGTAAGGTCAGGTACATCTTGATCCTCGGTGGGATCCTCTTCTTCCTCCTCAACTGTAGGCTGTGTAGAGGTTTCCGTTGATTCTATAATTAGAATAAAAGCATTTAAAAGAAAGCAAAGTTTATCCAATATACTCTACTCAATAAAAAGTAAAATGTATCCGTACAGAAGAGTCACGTGGGACGGTCATGAGACCATTTACCTGGTACAGAATGGAGTTCTACAGATATGACAAGTCACCCTGGTCAAATAGATTTTCTACATGGCCTCTGCCAACTACTAAATACACTGCACTTCCTTTCTAGCCCCTGTGCTTCTCAGCCTGGTGTGATTAGGAACAATTGTTTTTGTTGCTCTGAAGCAAAATTTATATTACAGAAACAAAGAAACTTCATTTACAATCACTATATTTAAAGATATTATAAAAGCAAATGAAATATGGACACTCACGGGAGGAAGAAGTTTCAGTCTGTGATGCTTTAAGAATTCCCGTGGAAAGAAGCTTTGAGAACAATTCATTAACATCCAGTTGACCCAAGTGATTTTCAGGATTGGGAAATGAAGGTCCTGTAAAAAAAAACAAAAAAAAAAACAAATTAGATTTAACACATTTTATATGAATAATACTTAAAATATTGTTCTTATAGCATACACAAAGCTCCCATCTGCATAACATTTCATTACACTTCAATTTTTAGACCCATGGCAGTAAAGTAGTAAATTGATTACAGGCCAACTTGTGACAAATATTTCACGTTATATACACACACACCTTGCATCCATGCAACCCATTTTCATCACCTATTAAGTCATTTTAGGCAAGTACCTCCCTGTAACACCTATCAACATATTCAACACAATGAAGTTCACCTGTTATCTACACAGTAATCCAAACAAAAATACTCAAATAAAGTTCACTTGAAACCGGTGACATCACAGACAAATTAAGACTACAATTCTCAACATAGCTGCTCCACTGTGTGACGGCCGATAGGTGCATATGTAAAACACCCCCCTCCACAATCACAGCAATCTGTGAAATAGAATCCTTCTATACACATGAACACCATAATGTTCTGTACCACTATAAACCACACAGAATAAGACTGCATACCTCACACAATCAGCAACTCATGGTATAAAGCTTTCATCAATTAAAATACTTATTTTTACATATGGCAAAAAAAAAATTGTTTTTGGAGATAAGGATGTTCTACACTCATAAAAGCACTTATGAAACATACCTGGTTGGTGGGGAACAAATACTCCAGTGTTAGGTGCTTGTGCTGATGCTATTAACGGTTCCTGATTAAAAGGTGCTGGTGGTGCAATGGCGCCTATAGGTAAAAACTGGGGAAGGAAGGAAAAAAAAAAAAAAACACATAAGAAAACTATTTGAAATCATGTAATAATGGGGGGGGGGGGGGGGGGGAATAAATAAATTATGTAATGCACAACATGAGAGGTGATTCTTATAAAAGAAAAAACCCGCATGTAAAAAAAAAAAATAATGTAAATAATAAACACACTAATGACTAACATATTTATATGTTATATGTATGTAGTACTAATGTGGTTTGTCATGGTATAGATTGTATAGTAAAAAAAAACAAAAAAAACTATGTAGATATTATAAAATAGAAATGTTGTGTAATGCAATAAAATGTATGCCAATGCATTTTTTTTCAATTATAGATGACTGTTAAACCCTCCCCTTCACACCCCAAAAAAATTTGCAAGCACCAATGATTAATGTGCGGTCGTGTAAGCGGGTGAAAGCCCACGCGGGAATTTTTTTTTTTTTAAACCCAGTGGGGGATAAAACAAACAAATAACCCCCCCCCCCTAATGTAATGTAATCCATACAAAAATAATGTAAATAATGAAAGCATGCAGTGTTAACCAAAACAAATCAAGATGCAATCTCTTTCTATGGCATTACTTTTTTTTATGCTGCAGTAGCAATAGATATTACATTATTTCCAATTTCTGACAAAAGAAACATGCCACATGGACTTACTGGTGGGTTTGTATGCATATTTCCAACAGGCATGTTGAAATTTCCAAATGTAGGTCCTTGCTGATTTTTATCATCAAAATAAGGTCCAGCTGGTCTTGGAAGTTGGTTGGGAAAGCACTGCACTCCAGGGGCAGGTGGCCCAGAAAACCCTGGTCCTTGTGGCATATCAAATCTTTGATCTGGCCTCTGAAATTGCATACCTTGCGGTTGCCCAGGAAACACATTCTGAGGATCAACAAATGGACCAGTTTGAGCAAAGGGTGGAGCATTTTGTCCAATTGGTGGATGATTTACATTGTCAAATCGTGGTCCTTGATGTCCAACAGGCACCTCAAACCGTGGCTGTTGATTTTGGCCATCAAACCTTTGTGGCATAGGTGCATCAAAACGTGGTTGCATTTGCATTGGTCCATCAAATCTGGGTGGAGTCTGGTGTCCTGGGGGACCTTCAAATCTTTGACAAGGTTGCCCAGGTAGAACATCAAACCTTGGCAAGAGAGGCCGTTGGCTTTCAAATCTGTTAACTGGTGCATTTTCAAATCTAGGCCCACCCTGTCCCATCGGTCCATCGAACCTTATTAAAGCTTGTGGATTAGGCCCATGGTCAAATCGTGGTGGCTGATTTGCATCAAACCTTGGACCCATGGGACCGTCAAATCTTGGACCAGGTGGCCCGTCAAACCTTGGACCAGGAGGACCATCAAACCTAGGACCGTGTGGCCCATCAAACCTCGAATTGTGTGGTGTATCAAACCTCGGATTGTGTGGCGTATCAAACCTCATTGGACCCATAGGTTGTCCGGCAATTGCATCAAATCTCATTGGCTGTCCCATTGGTTGTTCAAATCTGATGGGTGCACATTGTCCTCCTTCAAACCTCTGTGGCAGTAATGGTGGTCTGGGTGAACCTTCAAATCTTTGAGGGCCATCAAATCTTTGAGGCCCTGAACTACCTTCAAATCTTTGTGGCCCTTCGAATCTCTGCGGTCCTAATCCACTGTCAAACCTCTGAGATCCTTCAAACCTTTGTGGGCCTGATCCACCTTCAAATCTTTGATGTCCATCAAAATTTTGTGGTCCAGATCCACTATCAAATATTTTTGGTCCTAATCCGCCTTCAAACCTCTGAGGACCTAATGGCTGCACACCCTCAAAACGTGGTGGACCCAACGGTTGGCCAGGAGCACCATCAAACCTCTGTGGACCTAAAGGAGGACCTTGTGGACCCTCTATTCTTTGATTGTTAATCGGCAGATTAGTAATCATTTGATTCGGCACTCCTTCAAATCTCTGTATAGGTTGACTCTGTAAGTTAACTGGTTGTCCAGTAATATTTTCAAATCTTGGAGCATCGGTTAAGTTACCTGCCACAGTATCAAAATGGGTATCCACTGGCTGTCCTTTTAGGATTTCAAAACGCTGACCTCCAACTTTATTCCCTGATGCACCATCAAACATTGTGCATGGTTGTGCAGGAGAATTTTCTCTTATATTTAGAACATTGGAGGGGTCTTCAAATACCTTACCACCAGAGCCATCTCCTCGGTTAACAGGTAACCGGGGAGAGGCGTCAAGCAGTGGTCTCCGGTCCTCAAGCAAACCACCATGTTGTAAATTATCTTTTCCAATTGGTAATTCGTCATCTATAAAGGGGGTCTGCTCAGAATCATCATCATATCTGGGTCTTTTGAGCGAATAACGTTCATTGTAGGATGGTCTCTGTTCTTCTCTTAAGCCTGCCAGAAGAGAGATACCAGTCAATGTTTTGAATAATTACTATACTAAAAAATAAGTTTTAACAATAAGTTTGTCGTTTTTGTTGACCTGCTTACAAACTATGAGCAACACAGTAAGCTTCAATATTAAATAAAACATACCTTTAGGAAGCTCTCGCAGATCTAGGGTAAGGTCATCTTCATGAGGCCTTGTTGCTGGTATAGGAGAATGACGCCGTATGTTCTCTGGAAACGGTTCACTACTCTCGGATATCGTGTGCGGCCTTCTACCATCATGCTCACTTTCTCTGCCACTGAGAATCATATCATCCAGTTGCATATCCACAAACCCTTGATCCAAAAAGCTATGTTGAACTTGTGTTCTTTTCAGCTTGGCTTTATGCTGGTAGTAGTTTAATTCTGCATTAGAAAGAAGAGGTTTCTTGCGCATCCCACCTTTAACATCCTCTGTGGGACTGTCATATGTATTGCATCTGTGTTTTTCTTCTTGATATTGAAAGAGTTGCCGAATTTGATGAGCCACCACAAGGAATTCATCTTGTGTAATCTCACCAGATGCCAAGCGCTCGTTAGCCTGTAATAAGATAAACACTTCAGTGCAAATATAAACATTGGTGTAACCATTAAATAACCAGATTTTAGTTTATATCAGTCTAGTGCAAGCTAGGCAAAGAATTTAAAATCAGATTGGATGGTTAAGATTACAGCACTTTTGTGCAGCCTAACACAAGGCTTACCTTTTTAAGCAATTCTCCCTTGCTTGCACTCGTCAATTCCTCTGGGATTTTTAAATCGGCATCTACACTTAACCACGGCTGTGGCTTTGGCGTTCTAGGAGACAGAATGCCCTTACTGTTAGGCCAACTGTCTCGATGCCTCAGATGTGGAGCTCTCGAACTTGGATGGTGGCCCTCATTTTGTAAGCTACAAAAGAAAATAAATGGATTAGTCACAGAAAGCACAATTTGAGCCACATGTCCATTAAAATAAATGCACATTATTTCAGTGGAAACAAATCCAGCATGTGGTTTTTTTTTTTTACAGACTTACATTTTATTTTCTTCCCATCCAGGTTGCCATCTTTTGCTGGACTTCGATCCTTGCCAGTTTTCCACATTTTCTTTTGGTTCTAAACTGGTCTTGACAGAAATCGGAGTTGTGGGATCCTGCTGTCTCTCCTCTGAAGTTTTCTTCGGGCGTCTGTTGTCTCGGGCATCTATCTTAGGGTTTCTCTTACTTCTTTCATCTCGTGTAGCGGCTGGAAAGTCACCTGCATGAGATGGTTTACTTCCAGGCTGGCGCAATTTACCAATTTTCAGGAGAGAAGGAATTGGAGATAGGCTTCTCTGCCTTCTCTTCGGTGGTGATCTCCTCTCCCTCCTCTTAGGGGAATGTACTGGTGATCGAGACTTTGGAGAGCGAGACCGCGACCTCTTTCGATTACCGATTCTCCCAGGTTTTGTAACGAGTTTATCTGGGTCATTCACAGTGGAGTCAGTTTTTTGCACAGCGCCGTTAGCAATCTTATTCCTGTTCCCAGCAGGTCGATGTTCTGAAGATTTGTGATCCTCCTTTTTTTCTGTACTTTTTCTTTTTTCCTTTATTTCTTCTGGTTTGTCGTCAGGTTTGTCGCGAAGGTGTTTGCGTAACCTTGGATCTCTTCTACTTAAATCGATATCTTTTATGCCATCAGTACCTTGAGACTTCACATCCTTTGCATGAGGTAACTTGGCTGTCAGAGGTGAGGGCGACTTAGATTTACATTTGAGCTCTGTGTGCACCGATTCTTTTTTAGGTGCTCTCTCACTTAACTTGGTCTTTTCTTGTTTTGATGAAGAGCTTACTCTATCACCTGGAACTGGTTTCAAAGGCTTAGAGTCAGGTGCAATTAAGATGTTGTTCTTAACATCTTTTTTATGACCTTGATCTTTAACATGTGTTGAATGTGGATTCCCTCTGTTAAGCCGAGGGTCTCTGGTTGGCACTTGAGGCTTGTCATGATGCTGAGAGGGCACCAACATCCTGCCCTTCTCAGGGTGTGTAGACGTAGGCTGTTGAACCTTAACATGTGGAATTTCTGGGGCAACATGAGGCTTTGCAGGAATTACATTTGAACTTATACTGTTTGCCTAAAGATAAAAAACAAAACGATTAACTAAGAATGCAATATTAAAAAGTATCCATTTACAAAACCAACTGCTCTTCTTAAACCTACATACCTCATGTATTACTAACTATAAACTTATTAGTATGTCTGTGCGTGTGTGTATGTCAGTGAATTTAGACTGTAAGCTCCAATGGGGCAGGGGCTGATGTGAGTGAGTTCTCTGTACAGTGCCACGGAATCAGTGGAGCTATATAAACAGATGAGTCGATTTAAGACCGGAAGAGTTTGGGCAAGCTTTAGAACTCCACCTAAAACGCTCAGACAATCTTACCTAGTGAAAAGCTGCAAAGGCTATTTCCACAGAGTAATGACATACAAGTTATACACCTGGAAGAGTACAATGCCACCTCTTTCAAGCAGAGTAAACTGGTATCGGTTCTGATTTTTAAATGCAGACTGTTCTAAGCACATCTCTTAAATCTGTGCATTACAGACATGTTAAAATCTAAACTGTGATGTCAAAACAAACAGCAGATCTTAGTGTGAGAGAAGAACACTACAGACATGTCAAGTACAACAAAAACAGCATTTTACAAATACTTTGCCAAATAGCAGGAAACTCTGAATATTAACAGTGAAGTATTACCTTTTTCTCAATTTAATATAAACATAACTGTGATCTGATATGATCATTAACGTCTAAAAATTTGCAGATGCAAGAACTGCGAGAAACATTGCGTAACACATCTCACTATTTTTGATAGAATGGATAGTCAAGAACATTTAATGCAGTTTACCTTGTATAAAATAGGCCAGTCACATATCAGCTGAAGATTTGAGAAAGTGAGGCGATAAATATTTTTCCTAAGCACATTAGATCATTATACCTACTGAAGGACAGCTTACAAAAGGCTAATATCTGAATCCCCTTCACTGGTAACAAATTTGAGTACAATGTTAAATATACAGTTCTATTAAGCCATGGATATTGTACACAAGTATTTGAATTGTCAAAATTATAATACAAGATCATTTGTACCTTAGGTTTTGTGCTGCTTTAAAGCAGGTTACACAGAAACCAAATTATAATGACTCATTGACTTACCAGTTGTGCCTTTGTTTGCTCCAATTCCAGCTCCAGCTTCTTTTGTTGAAGTTCTAACAACTGTTTTTGCTTTACCAGCAATTGCTGCCTTATCACTTGCTCTTGTGACACAAGTGGCTTTTGTACCTCAGCATTAATAGGTGGAATGCGAGGGACATGTTTTGGCACTGGAACGGTAGTTGCAGGGGATTCCTCTGGCTATGTGAAGGGAAGAAAATAAATATATATATAAAAAAAGGTGATGTTGCTAAAAAGGTGCAACATTTGTCAAAAGGGAAATAAAAAAAAAAAAAAAAAAAAAAACAACAATTCACACTAAACCCAAGAGGAGAGCAGAGCAAATGAACCGCTGAATGCATTAGACATAAGTACTTACTTTGTTTAGGAATTTAGGATTCACATGGATGCTAGCTGTATTCACATTTGGGGGTAATGGTTTGATGGGCCATGCAGGGTCTACTTGGTTGACTCTCACATCAAGTGCAAATAATTTCTTTGAAGGGAAAATTTCATCCCACGTTGAGCGTAATTTAAACAAACTTTTCCTAGTGTTTTCATCCACCTGGAAGCAACAGAACAATTTCTCGTATTGATAGTTCACACTACTGGAGTGAGTATATGAATATGGACATGTTCACTCATACTCGTGTATTTTAACTAGTTTTACTAAAAAAAAATAACTCGTGTCAACTCTGCATAAAATATTGAAAAGGAACATTTTAAATCCAGCATATACTAAGTCACATTTATACTAAAAAAAAAATATGTGCTGCATATATTACTAGGAATAGTAGAATAAAAAAAACAGCTTTAAAAACTGTTAAACAGAAGACTTAGAAAGCCTTCAAAACATTTATACTAAGCAGAGGTTATAATGCTTAAAAACGTTAATGTGCTCCATGTTCAACACTTAACTGTGTTCCCCCAACATGAGGCTCAGGGTATATACACATCTAGGAATTTTAATGCATTATCTGTAACAATTTTTTTTACGGTTCCATGAATATACCATGCACAATATTAAATGGAGGTTTAGAGGGGGAGAAACCCCTCAAATTGCATAGTTGTGTATACACCCTTAGCCTATCACTACCTATAAAAATTGACCCATAAATGTATGCAGTTCACCTATTACAAAGTTTCAAGCAGAGTGAACATGAAAAATAAAAAGTCATGTAACCAAGAATTATAAATCTATACCTTTTCAAACACATTTATAAACGTAGAAACTATGTTTTTAGCAAACGCTGCAAGATAGTCTCTTCCGACATTTTTAACAATGGAATCCATGAGATACATGACTGGAAGCTTCTCTGTACTAGATGCCTAAATAAAAGAAAACTGATAAGTTTAATATGACAAAACCATCAACCCATGTCCGAAACCCATCTGTATACAAACCCAGACAAATGTTATTAAATGGACCAAAGATTAACTGGAGTTTACTGTAGAACAGGCAGCTGTTATTAAGTGGGTCATCTGACCTTCAACTTGAAGTAAAAGTTATACCAATTAATTTTAGTGTTATGTTATTGTAGGCACTTTTTTCCCCTTTGTTTGTTTTAAACTGAACACAATTTATATTTTTTCAACAAGCAAGCAGCATTCTTTCCAGGAACTCCAGGGTCAGACGGCCATAGGAAATGCTTCTCCATTCTTCACAGCGTTATGTATATTTGCGTCCATCTGGCAACTGCTGTAGATCTAGTTTGAAACAGCAAAGTAATGCTGCATCTTCCAGAATATTGTCCAGACGCATGCAGCAAAAAGTGCTCGTCCAATGTGACTGCCAGATAGTTTGTGAAATCTTTCACCTGTTTAAATATACTCTGAGGAAAGAATAAGCCCCCTCCCAGACACGTGTCACCTGTTCCATCACATTAGTCACCTTCCAGTGTGGCGCAGGGTCATCCACACACCCTGTGCACCCCCAGGGAAATGCAAAGCTACTTGCTAAGTGTTTAAGTTGTACAGTTCAGTTATGTTCACCTAAAATGTATAGTGGGGGAAAAAATTTAAGAGGCCATAATGTGTTGCTGACAGCTGTGTAATGTGTTACTAAAAGCCTTTACCAACAAGTCATTTACACAAAAAAAAAAAAAAAAAGAGAAAAATAATAATAAAGAAAATACATGTAGGATGCAATCTAGCATATTAAAAATAAGCTGGGTTTATCAATGTTAATCAGTAAATGTATGCCCTTTCTGTATTGAACTTTTTTTCTAATGCAGGGAGAGGCCTGTATGTGAGATTACACAATACCCATAAGTTAACTCCTACTAACCCATATCAAAGTTAGGACACCCTCTGCCAAATAGCAAGTCCCTTTAACTGAGTAAAGATACTAAAAAACAGTAGCATTTAAGTAACAAGTACCACCAAACTTATTAACTCTGCATGTGCGTTAAACCAAAAAAGTCTACAGAAAATAGTGTACCGGAAGACTGAATAAGTGTTAACCTTATGATGTAAAGCCAAGTCAATATATATATATATATATATATATATAAATAATTTGTTTTCATTTTTAGAAGCAAAACTGCTCGATCCATGTAGAAGAACATTGTCTTTAATAGGTAAACCATTTGTATCGAACACCATAGCAAGATAAATGTAAACCCGACTTTGAAATAGTAACATCGTATTCAGCATATAAAGGAAAGACCCACATGTTGTTTCAATTCCCCCAAGAGTTACTTTGTTTAACCTTGTGGATACAACACATATCATACATAAACGGTAAATAAAAAGACAAATACATATTTTATACATTTTATTTACAGATTGCAGCATACCAGTCACACATTTTAAAGCCATTTATTAAAATATAGAAGGTGTACTCATACTCAAAAAGACAGTGGTGCAAACAACGTGGTTAAAGCATGTGAGGGTCACACAGGCAGCAGGGGCTGCTCAGCTACCAAATGATGGCTTTAATGTGGATACAAGGTACAGCAAGAAAATCATTAACTTAAAAGTCGACTACTAGACAATCTCCAATATCCAGAGACATAAAGGGGGCATGCTGACAAGGGATGGGGATGCTAAAATAATAATATAGACTAACATAAAATACATTACTTTGTAGGGATATATATCAAGTCATTAAACTATCAATACTGAAGATATCAAATATCTATATCATTTTACAAGTACATTTTAACATACATTTAACCTGACCACTACTTGGTGTATAATTAGGAGAGGGGTAAGGTTACATGTCTAGGGAATGGGCTGAGGCAATCGTGACATGACCAAGGAGGAGATGCATTTTGGGGAGCTATTTATTATATAAAATGCAAGTTTACAAGGAATACTTGTGATATACCCATGACATGCCCAATAAGTAGTAAATAAGGGGTTGGGGAGTGTAACAACAACATACTAAGGTCACATTTAGGGTAGAGATTGGTAATAGGTGGGGGCCCTGTACACCATGCCCAGCAGATTATAACAGCATGATGGGAATTGTAGCTACAAACCAAAGCCACAAGGACATTACTAGCTGCAGAACCACATGTTACCCAACTCTCCATATATAATATATTTTGTGTGATTTAAGAACAGGGGCAGGTTACATAAACATGGTGTAAGAGCACAGAATTGGTGCCAGCAGTGGGGTTGGGAGGAGGAGACTCCCTCTAGGCCGCCATGTTGGGCCTGTGACACGCAGATACCCCCAGAACATACATGGGGGGCCTGAGACACATATATATCACCTCTATATGCCGGGCTATAGATACACACAGGGTAACTAGGGGATAAAGATGGCGGAGATACCGCCTATACCAGCCAGGCGCCATGTTGGATTCTGAGGGACACGGGCTGAGCTGGGGGTTAGGGGCTGCTCCGTGACCCGCGGGTGAGGGGAGAAGGGTGGGTGTGGAATATGGGGGGGGGGGGGGGTTGTTTAAAATAAAATAAAATGCTTTTGTTATAAAAACCTTGGCGATCTGAGCTTCGATAAGAATGACGATGTCCTTGGCGAACTGCACGTTCTCCTCGGCGAGGATGGTCAGCATGTTGATGTGAGGTTTGCTGTTGAAGGTCAGGTCTTCCAGGGACGACTGGTAATCCCGACACGCGTCTTCACGGGCTTCCACCGCCGACATCGTGCGCTGGAGGAGGCGGCTGAGATGTGACTGAGGCGGAGGAGGGGGGACTTAGCGGAGACTGGCTGCGGACACCCCGGACCCCACACACAGCATCGTGTTACACAGCAGGACGGTCAGTCACGGACGCTGCTCCTCGGCGGATCTCTCTGACAAAATGGCGGCGACGAACGGTCATTAGAGCGCGTCACAGGGGATCAGATGACGCGAGGCGTCTACCCGGCTTCTGATTGGCTGGGACGGGGGTTGTGCAATCGAATGGGCGGGAAGAGTGGGGAAACTCCGATCACCGCCCACTTTCGTGACGTCCTTCGCCGACGCGCTGATTTGGTTTCTATGCTTCTCTACTTTACCTAGCAACCGGGGTATAATATGTTATAATATACTATAATGTACTATAATATATTATATATAATATACTATAATGTACTATAATATACTATAATATAATGTACTGAAATATACTATAATGTATTATAATATATTATATATAATGTACTATAATATATAATATACTATAATGTACTATAATATATTATATACTATAATGTATTATAATATATTATATATAATGTACTATAATATACTATAATATATAGTGTACTATAATGTACTATAATATATAATATACTATACTATAATGTACTATAATCTACAAGGTAATATAATATACTATAATATATAATGTACTATAATATACTATAATATAAAGTGTACTATAATATATAATATACTTTAATGTACTATAATATATTATAATATATAATGTACTATAATATATTATAATATATAATGTACTATAATATATAATGTACTATACTATAATGCTGTACTGTTGCAACATAACAGTATATTATAGGTTTTACCATTGTTCATGTAGAACATTGTAATTTATAATTAATAGCCGTGGTTGGTGTACATAAATGGCTTATTAGAAATGTTAGGTAAAGTATTGCTAAGTGAACAGATCTGCAACATCCATCACTGGATAATAATTCTAGGAAAGTACTGGAAAGGAATAATGTGAGACCCATAGATTGTAAGTTTGTGAGCAGGGCCCTCTGACCTCTCTGTCTGTATTACCCAGTACTGTTTTATTAATGTTTGTACCTTGTAAAGTATACAAGGTTGCCCAAAAGACTGAGATGTTAGAAGGAAGGGCAGGCACTTATATGTAAATATTATGTGTCCTCATCTGCTCATGGGCCAAATGATATATAATTAAAATATCTAAATAGATCCTAAGAGCCCATTTAGAATTTTTACAGCCTTAGGCAAGTGAGAACATTAGAGCTTTATGATGCAGAGACTACACCTATGTGCTTTCTGAGAATCCTTTATTTTGTTTACATCAGAGCCCTGGGATCCTAGTGAGTACCTCAGACCCCTGCTGTTCTGTTTGTTTACTGTAGCTCCTGATACAACTATTCAGCCCACTCCCTGCTCAGGTCACCTCTTTCACTGTTGTTTACTTATTTATATTTTAATTGTCACAATGTTTTTACTCCTTTGTCCTCTGACATTGCACAGAAACATGAGTCATTGCCTTTGACATCATCCTACAGCAATCAGAGCTGGTGGAAAGTGGACACCTATATTCTGATTGGTTGCAAACAGCATAACTTCATAACTAATAGCATTGTACTACAATGTGCGGCTGCAACAATCATCACAAAGATGGGATATTAGAGCATTTTCACCTCTTTAATCCCCAGTTTTCTACCCCACACTCCCAGCCTCACTTAAGGTGGGTACACACTACAGATTTTTAAACCAATTACCATGCCAATTACCTGATAAACGACTGTTAGTTCTGATATAGCATTAAGCTGGGTACACACTACAGGTTTTTCGTCCAATAATTGGACAAATCAGCCGACATCCGACTGTTTGATCAGATATTGTGTAGTGTGTATACTTACACAATAATCTAAAGTCGCCCCAAAGTGCCGATCATCGTGTCGTTTGGTTGGTCGTACTGTTTAATTTTTGCCAACCAATCACCTTCCAATCCTGCAGTGTGTATGAATTCACCCGACTATCGGCCAATAATGTATCTCAGAGTGACAGGTCTCAGTCTGCCTGCTGCTGATCTTGTCATGACCCACAACTGTCTGCGGCTGTTTTTCTTTAGAGAAGAGACTGATATCCATGGCATGGGCAGCTCCCCCTCCTCTCTCCCCCCTGCACATGTAGTCTTAACCCTCTGTGTGCTGGCTGGAACGGATAAGATTATTGCAGCATGAGAAGATTAGAGCAGCGTCCGTCCGTTCCTGGGGTTAAACTTCAGCTGCTGGAGATAAAGCTGTCACACAGAATTTACGGCCTGCTTACAGTTCAGTGGCGCACGCAGGGGGGGTTTCTGAGTCTCTAGAAACCTCCCCCCCTGCGCTAACTAAGTGGCCACTGTCCTATACAGCAGCCGCGGCGCTGTCAAAGAAGCGTCCGCGGCGGTGCTGTATTGTATACAGCACCGTTCCAGACGCTTCTTAGACAGCGCCGCGGCTGCTATATAGGACAGCGCTGGCGAAACGGAGCTGCAGCAGCTCTCTCTCGGTTTTTTTTGGGGGTTTTTTTTTTGGGTCGGCGGGGGAAACCCCCCCCCCCCCCCGACAATCCTCCATGCGCCGCTGCAGTTCGGCACTTAACACAGTGCTGTGTCAAGACAGGCTGCCCAATACAATTGCTGGGCTCCGCTGAACATCTCTCAATGAATTAAGACCTGAGCTGTCACTTGCCTTTTATGGACTACTTTGCAGCCGATAATTTTGACAGATGAAGAGCAGAGATCTAATGATAATCGTGTATAGTGTGTACACGTCAATCGGTACGCTGATCGGGATTTTTTTTAATTTATTCTGTCGTTGGTATATCGTCAATCGTTTACTTCTCTGTAGTGTGTACCCAGCTTTAGTGTGTACACTCCCACGGTCATGTTTTATTGTACCAAAGCTCATCATATCGTTTGATTTGATTTTATAAAGTGACTAAAAATCACTATCAACGATGGAGCGATGTCGGGTAAATGTGGAAGTGTGTACACACTAACCTCCAGCAGTGTAGGCAGATATCTGTAGAGAGTTCAGAGTCACCATCTTTTCAGCAGATGGTTATGACAGATGAAGATCACAGATCTGAAGTTAACCGGTGTATGTGTGTAGACATGAATCTGCATGGTCATCAGGACTTTCAGGTGTTGGTGAAAGCATAGACAAACCGATGGGGGGGGGGGGGGGGGGTTTCCTAGTACATCGCAACCCCCTCCAAGCCTGGGGCACTGTATAATTGAGGTGGCTGGACCCTGTCCCTGCTTCACACGGCTCTGCTTGAAAAGGGAGAGCTGCGTGCACCTAACAGTAGTGTACGCAGAATTGCCCATGTATATTATGGGGATAGGAAGAGTTGGAGAGCAGCCAAGCACTGTCTAATATTATAGCCACGCCCCCGTGCATGCTTATCACACCCACTGGCGGCGTGGTGTGGAAACCCCCCCTCTACAAATCCTGCGTTTACCCCTGGAAAGCGTTACAGAAATCACATCTGCAGTAATTTTCTATAGTGTGTACCCAGCTTCAACCTCCAAATGTGCAATAAAGGCCTTCCAGATTGTTAAACTTTTTTAATTACAAGTGAAAAATAAAATAAAAATTCATATCCAAAAAAAAAGAAACTCAGTAGCTCCCCCTACAGGCTGCTGCCATAGATCATGCTTTGCAGGGTTATACAGACAATACAGTCTTGTAATTGCCACTCTTGAAATCTTATTTCTCTGTTTAGGAATTTTCTTGTATTGGAAGACTATTTTCAAGGGTTCCACAGCTAAACAAGTCTGAGTGAATATGCAGAAGGCCTCAGAATTTGTTGTAAGGGACTTTAAAAAACTCTTGCATGTAAATATCCTTAATAAACAGTAATTTAGGGGTTTTGTGTCGTCAGTTTATGTTCTGCACAAACAAGGAGGTTCACAAAAGAATATATAGCTCAACTAACACCCATGAGGCTCCAAGAACAGTCTCTGAAACATTATTTGAAGTTGGGGTTGCCCCATCATCATCACCATTTATTTATATAGCGCCACTGATTCCGCCGCAGCGCTGTACAGAGAACTCACTCACATCAGTCCCTGCCCCATTGGGCCTTACAGTCTAAATTCCCTAATATGGACACACACAGACAGAGAGAAACCAGGGTCAATATATTTTTTTTGTGATACCAACTAATTAACCTACTAGGTAATTAGGTAGGTAGTTTTTTTGGGGATTGTGGGAGGAAACCGGAGCACCTGGAGGAAACCCATGCAAACACAGGGAGAACATACAAACACCACACAGATAAAGCCATGATCGGGATTTGAACTCATGACCCCAGTGCTGTGAGGCAGAAGTTCTAACCAATCAGTGATCTTGAAATCTGGACTCTTTTTAAGTGACAGTATTAAATTAATGGAGACCTATAGCCAATGACAAGAAAAAAGGGTATGAAGAGTCCTAAATAATTAAACAGATATATAATAGGGCTCAGAAAGACAAATATATATCTGGCACTAGACGCTATTTTCAGGCTACAATTTAAAGAAATGCACGGGGTCTGGGAGATCTACCTGGATTTCGGGAGTTTCCCGAACATTCCAGAGAGTTGGCAAGTATGCTTTAATCACAGCTGACTTTTGCAAAGAGAGATACAAATTACACCGTCTCCTTCTGAGCCCTGGGCATCTGGTGATTTTTTGATGACTTTATTACATTACTGACAAATAAATACTATTTGCAAAGATTTAACCCCAATCATACACGCAGTGACTATTAAAAGCCAATTATTCAATTTTTGCATAATCAAAAAAGGATAATTTCTTTCTGACCAAAATTGTCAGAGCTGCATGTCTTGTTTCCTAAGGCTTGTTTAGATTTCAGTAAGAGTACAGAGCGGTTCTATGACGGCCAGGATGAGACTTATAATAATGATTATTGGCTGAAAAGTTACTAAGTAGCCTTTAAAACATAAATCAGCATAACAGTTGTTAAATAGAAAGTCACATTATTCACACAATTAAAACATTACTGGATTTATAACAATGTTGAGCATTTGTAAATAAAGAGAGTGACTTAATTACACCTTATCCCAATAATTATATTTACTCAATCTGTAACTGCACACCTGTCTGACGTCCACACTACTTACAGCAACAATCTTGGCCCAGCCGTGTCTGACAACATATCACAAATTTAAGGTGAATGTTGCATATGTTCCCTTTTCAGATTTTTCAAAAGTAAGTTGCGTTTTATAAAGCAAATCTCTCTATTAATTAATATTAAAGTGGACCTGTCAAGCAGTTTATAAGATAAAAATCTAATAATGCAGCATGAGTTAGAGTCTAATGGCAATCAACAGTTATTAACACAGCATTGTTGAGAAAATGAGTTATAGCAACTAGACCCCCTTCCTCTCTGTCCAGTCTGTCTTGCCTTAGGCCAGTGGTTCCCAAACTCTTTCAGTTCGCGGCACCCTTAGAGTCTCCATAATGTTTTCAAGGCACCCCTCCAAAATAATTACCGAGCAGTCCCGTTTTATAAGTAGCTGGGTCAAAATAGCATAATAAGTATTTAGGTCAGGACAGAAATACTTAGTTGTTTGCAAAAATAATACATATAAATCCAAGTGAAAAGTATATTTTTATATATTTTTTCAATTATATTTCTGTCAAAGAATAGTTTACAGCTAATATTCAGAGGAATAAGATCAAACAGAATAAAACAACCACATGTACAAAAATCATTACACTGTGCCCCATCACGATCACACTGTGCCCTCCTTCATCCACGCACTGTGTGCCCCTTCATTCACACTCTGTGTCCTCCTTCATCCACACACACTGTGCTCCCTTCATCCACACACTCTGTGCCCTCCTTCATCCACACACTGTGCCCTCCTTCATCCACACACTGTGCCCTCCTTCATCCACACACTGTGCCCTCCTTCATCCACACACTGTGCCCTCCTTCATCCACGCACTGTGTGCCCCTTCATCCACACACTCTGTGCTCCCTTCATCCACACACTCTGTGTCCTCCTTCATCCACACTCCTGTGCCCTCCTTCATCCACGCACTGTGTGCCCCTTCATCCACACACTCTGTGCTCCCTTCATCCACACACTCTGTGTCCTCCTTCATCCACACACTCTGTGCTCCCTTCATCCACACACTGTGCCCTCCTTCATCCACACACTGTGCCCTCCTTCATCCACACACTCTGTGCCCTCCTTCATCCACACACTGTGCCCTCCTTCATCCACACACTCTGTGCCCTCCTTCATCCACACTCTGTGCCCTCCATCCATACACTGTGCCCTCCTTCATCCACACTCTGTGTCCTCCTTCATCCACACACTCTGTGTCCTCCTTCATCCACACTCTGTGCCCTCCCTTCATCCACACACTCTGCCCTCCTTCATCCACACACTCTGTGCCCTCCTTCATCCACACACTGTGCCCTCCTTCATCCACACACTCTGTACCCTCTTCATCCACACACTGTGCCCTCCTTCATCCACACACTCTTTGTTCACTTCATCCACACACTCTGTGTCCTCCTTCATCCACACACTCTGTGTCCTCCTTCATCCACACTCTGTGCCCTCCCTTCATCCACACACTCTGCCCTCCTTCATCCACACACTCTGTGCCCTCCTTCATCCACACACTGTGCCCTCCTTCATCCACACACTCTGTGCCCTCCTTCATCCACACACTGTGCCCTCCTTCATCCACACACTCTTTGTTCACTTCATCCACACACTCTGTGTCCTCCTTCATCCACACACTCTGTGTCCTCCTTCATCCACACTCTGTGCCCTCCCTTCATCCACACACTCTGCCCTCCTTCATCCACACACTCTGTGCCCTCCTTCATCCACACACTGTGCCCTCCTTCATCCACACACTCTGTGCCCTCCCTTCATCCACACACTGTGCCCTCCTTCATCCACACACTCTGTGCCCTCCTTCATCCACACACTCTGTGCCCTCCTTCATCCACACACTGTGCCCTCCTTCATCCACACACTCTTTGTTCACTTCATCCACACACTCTGTGTCCTCCTTCATCCACACACTCTGTGCCCTCTTTCATCCACACACTGTGCCCTCCTTCATCCACACACTCTGCCCTCCTTCATCCACACTCTGTGCCCTCCTTCATCCACACACTGTGCCCTCCTTCATCCACACACTCTGTACCCTCTTCATCCACACACTGTGCCCTCCTTCATCCACACACTGTGCCCTCCTTCATCCACACACTGTGCCCTCCTTAATCCACACACTCTGTGCCCTCCTTCATCCACACACTGTGCCCTCCATCCATACACTGTGCCCTCCTTCATCCACACTCCTGTGCCCTCCTTCATTCACACACTGTGCCCTCCTTCATCCCCATACTGTGCCCCCTTTGTCCACACACTCTGTGCCCTCTTTCATCCACACACTGTGCCCTCCTTCATCCACACACTCTGTGCCCTCCTTCATCCACACACTGTGCCCTCCTTCATCCACACACTCTGTGCCCTCCTTCATCCACACACTGTGCCCTCCATCATCCATACACTGTGCCCTCCTTCATCCACACTCCTGTGCCCTCCTTCATCCACACACTGTGCCCTCCTTCATCCACACACTGTGCCCCCTTCGTCCACGCACTCTGTGCCCTCCTTCATCCACACACTGTGCCCACTTCTTCCACACACTCTGTGCCCTCCTTCATCCACACACTGTGCCCTCTTTCATCCACACACTGTGCCCTTGTTCATCCACACACCCTGTGCCCTCCTTCATCCACACACTGTGCCCTCCATCATCCATACACTGTGCCCTCCTTCATCCACACTCCTGTGCCCTCCTTCATCCACACACTGTGCCCTCCTTCATCCACACACTGTGCCCCCTTCGTCCACACACTCTGTGCCCTCCTTCATCCACACACTCTGTATCCCCCTTCATCCACACTCTGTGCCCTCCTTCATCCACACACTGTGCCCCCTTCGTCCACACACTCTGTGCCCTCCTTCATCTACATACTCTTTACCCCCTTCATCCACACTCTCTGTACCCTCCTTCATCCATACACTGCGCACTCCTTCATCCTCACACTCTGTGCCCTCCTTCATCCACACTCTCTGTGCCCTCCTTCATCCATACACTGCGCCCTCCTTCATCCACACTCCTGTGCCCTCCTTCATCCACACACTGTGCCCTCCTTCATCCACACACTCTGTATCCCCCTTCATCCACACACTGTGCCCTCCTTCATCCACACACTCTGTATCCCCCTTCATCCACACACTGTGCCCTCCTTCATCCACACACTGTGCCCTCCTTCATCCACACACTGTGCCCTCCTTCATCCACACACTCTGTATCCCCCTTCATCCACACTCTGTGCCCTCCTTCATCCACACACTGTGCCCTCCTTCATCCACACACTGTGCCCTCCTTCATCCACACACTGTGCCCCCTTCGTCCACACACTCTGTGCCCTCCTTCATCTACACACTCTGTACCCCCTTCATCCACACTCTCTGTACCCTCCTTCATCCACACACTGTGCCCTCCTTCATCCACACACTGTGCCCTCCTTCATCCACACACTCTGTGCCCTCCTTCATCCACACACTGTGCCCTCCTTCATCCACACACTGTGCCCTCCTTCATCCACACACTCTGTATCCCCCTTCATCCACACTCTGTGCCCTCCTTCATCCACACACTGTGCCCTCCTTCATCCACACACTGTGCCCTCCTTCATCCACACACTCTGTATCCCCCTTCATCCACACTCTGTGCCCTCCTTCATCCACACACTGTGCCCTCCTTCATCCACACACTGTGCCCTCCTTCATCCACACACTGTGCCCCCTTCGTCCACACACTCTGTGCCCTCCTTCATCTACACACTCTGTACCCCCTTCATCCACACTCTCTGTACCCTCCTTCATCCACACACTGTGCCCTCCTTCATCCACACACTGTGCCCTCCTTCATCCACACACTCTGTGCCCTCCTTCATCCACACACTGTGCCCTCCTTCATCCACACACTGTGCCCTCCTTCATCCACACACTCTGTATCCCCCTTCATCCACACTCTGTGCCCTCCTTCATTCACACTCCTGTGCCCTCCTTCATCCACACACTGTGCCCTCCTTCATCCACACTCTCTGTGCCCCCTTCATCCACACACTGCGCCCTCCTTCATTCACACTCTGTGCCCTCCTTCATCGACCAACCAAATGAAGCGACAATCGTCCATTTGGGCAGACTTTTGACCATCATGTCACTACACACACTGACCCGACTTTACAAATGAGCGGTCGTATGTCTGCTGGTTGAGCCAATTATTGGATAAAACCCTGTAGTGTGTACCCAGCTTAACTGTAAGGTTTATGAAGAGAGGAAATCCCATGGTAATTAAGCCTTTTCATATGAGAGTGACAAACACATCTTTTTAGCCTGAAGCACAGCAGGGGGGCGTTATTCTGTGTGTCTTGTTGAAGAGAGGGATTAGAATAATTAAACAGCAAGTAATTTGGAAAATCTGAAGCAGAGTGTCAGGCGCCATCTCTCTCCGTGCCGTGCTGGCTGCCTGTCAGGAGTTCCTCTGCGGGCAACTAGACTCGATACTTCTGACTTCCCCGCCAGAGCTTCTGCGCATGTGTGTTATGTTGCTAGGCAACGGGACGCTACGGGAAGCTCCGGCAGGGCCCGATGACACCATTCCGCTGGCGGCTCAGTAGGAGGACGGCAATCTGTGCGTCATCTCGAAAACCAGTAATATTATTTTTGGAGATCGACTTTGCAAAACCCCCTTTACTAGATTCCCCTTGCTCTACATTCAATAATGCAGGAAGCGATGATTTCTGTGATTGTGAGATGTATGGCGCTTGGATTGTTTTTTGAGGTTTGAAAAAAGTGTAGATTTACACAATGATTTGTCTACGTTAAGTTTAGTAGTTTAACATGACTCTTGGTGAGTGTTAACAGGGAACTGATACCTTATGAACCATTTCAGCAAGTAGCTTGACCACAATTAAAATTAGCTGAGTGGACAGAATAGGTTGAAAACTAAATTCCAGTAAATTGCCAACCATAGAGGAGACAATGAGCAGATGGTCCATTGTGATATGTTGGTGGGACAGGGGATCACAAGCCTTACTTATCAGATCTGAATGCAATCACACCCTGTAACATCTGCTAAGAGTCATGTCTGGCAAAACTACTTAAGATTGTAAATATGCTTTGATGAGAGGTGATCTTATGCCCAGAGACACGTAGGGAGTGAATTAGAGCTGGGCACATTTGCGTCCCGTTGAGTGTTGTATCTTGCGTTAGAATACTCTGCACACACTCAGAAATGGCCTTTACGCCAGTGAACACAATTGCATCCAATTCGTGGCTACACGTAAATAAGACTTCTAACTGCTTACAGTTTGTCGGGCCAAATGGGGATGAAACGGGACGGCAATGTACAGGGTGATTCTAAAGTCGCAGTACACCCTTTTATTTCAAAAACTCTACAGGAAATTGGGAAACCTGAATACTCCAGTAAGGTATGGGTGACGTGGTCTATCTTTTACGGTATGTACCAAACATGGGCGCCATCTTGAAATCGGCCAATCGGCCCAATTCCTGTAGAGATTTTGAAATAAAAGGGTGTACTGCAACTTTTGAATCACCCTGTACATTAAGGACGTGCCGAGGACAAGCCCACGCACATTCGTCCCATTCAAGCTCTGGGCATCTTGCACATATACGTAGTTTATAGCTCTATCTCTTGACCAGCTACAGGGCATGTGTAAGTGCGGACTAATAGTGATGACTACATGCAGGGCCGGTGCTAGGGTCCATGGCGCCCTAGGCAAAATCGGCGCCCTCTCCCGACCCCCCCTCCCCGCAAAAATCGGCGCCCTCCTCCCCCCTCACCCCGACTTTTCTTACCTTGTCTCCCCACCGCCGCCTCTCTGCTCCGTCTCCTCCCCTCCACTCACTGACACTAGTGAGTGAAGGGGAGGAGACGGAGCAGAGAGGCGGCGGTGGTGAGCTATAGCCTCTTCCCCCCTCCCCATGCATCTGAATGCTGTGCGGCGGCCGTGACAGGTATGGTCAGCGGTCGCCGCACAGTTTTAAAATTAATTTCCAGTTCTGTGGCGCCCTCCAGGCGCCCTCCAGAGCCCGGCGCCCTAGGCAAGTGCCTAACCTTGCCTAATGGGAGCGCCGGGCCTGACTACATGTATGTGTGGAGGAACATGTATTTGCAAGAGGAACGATAAAAATGCATTTTATGTACAGTACGTATTAAGAACATCCTCATTTATGTATTTCATGTAAAAAAAAGTTAACTTTTTTTTTAAACTATTTTGCTAATGATTATAGTATTAAGAGTTTTTCATTTGTTTTATAGAATATTTTGTGTCCATGTTTTCTGATGGGGCTTTATTTTGCACATATGCATACTGTGTTCTGTCTGTCTGCATACGGCAAGTAACGTATGGCCAGGGCCTGATCAGCCAATAGGCTGACCAGGCTGCAGCCTGGGGCGCTGGAGCCTGGGGGGCGCAGCGTCACGGAGATTAATTTTTTTTCACTGCCTTTTTTTTTTAAATTTAGGCAGTGCCGGGCCTGCATCATCGGGATCGCCCCTGGTGTAAAGGGGGCGGCCCGACTGTCACTACTACATGGCAGGCAGTCTGGCAGCGATCGCTGCTAGCTGCCTGTCAGGACGGCCGCGGGAGCTTCTTACTGTGGTCACGTGAGATCAGGACTTCCGCATCTCACGTGACCACAGTAAGAAGCGCCTGTGGCCGTCCTGACAGGCAGCTAGCAGCGAGGCGGGGGGTGCTGCGGCGGTAAAAGCCTAGGGCGGCTGGTACCCTTGATCGGGCCCTGCGTATGGCCAAAGTGTAGTTATACTCAGAGACAAATGGAAATGTTTCGTGAGATCCGCTTGTACTTGAGGACTTGGGACTGTCTCATGCACTCAGGATATTGTCCTGACAATAGAGAGGAGGGAGTATAGCCAAATAGAGGGGGGGTCCTATTGCCTGGAAACCCCCCTCCAAGCCTGGGCTACTGTATAATTGAGGTGGCTGGACCCTGTCCCCGCTTCACACGGCTCTGCTTGAAAAGGGAGAGCTGCGTGCACCTAACAGTAGTACACGCAGCATTGCCCATGTATATTATGGGGATAGGAGGAGTTGGAGAGCAGCCAAGTACTGTCTAATATTATAGCCACGCCCCATGTATGCTGGTCACGCCCACTGGCGGCGTGGTGTGGAAACCTCCCTCTACAAATCCTGCGTTTGCCCCTGGGGAGGTATATCCTACATTACTGCTCTGATTAAAGGTTGAGCCACATGCACCTAACAGTGGTGCAAGCAGCCTTGCCAGTAAAAGGGAAATAGTTATAGGATGGCCTAAAGCAGTCTAAAGCGAAGGCTACAGCCCTTGCCTGTTGGTTACTCCCACATTCGGCTGCACAGCAGCCCCCACACGCCCCGCCTGCTGTTGATTTGACCCTGCCTACTGCTAGTTTGGCCACGCCGACCACATGAGGCCACTTTCAGAATATTTTCCATGGCTACTTTAAATTCCCAATCTGCCCCTAGATGATGGTGTTACCAGAATAAGGAGTTCCTCCTCGATGCTTGACAAACAGGCTTTTTCCCCAGAGAGGTTATCTCAGTAACCCCATTAATACACAGGGCAGAATGAAATGACCAATGAAAGGGATCTTTGCCCTTTGATAAATCAGCCCCTGTGTTCTACCCCTAAAACCACATTTTATGGATGGTCAGCTGCTTGTGCTTTGTGCTTGCCCCCCAGGCTAATAGTTGCCAGCCAGCCCCTGTTGCGACTCAGCATACACTGATCATCATCATCATCACCATTTATTTATATAGCGCCATTGATTCCGCAACGCTGTACAGAGAACTCACTCACATCAGTCCCTGCCCCATTGGAGCTTACAGTCTAAATTCCCTAACATACACACACACACACACACACACACACAGACAGAGAGAGAGAGAGAGAGAGAGAGAGAGAGAGACTAGGGTCAATTTTGATAGCAGCCAATTAACCTACCAGTTAATTTTTGGTGTGTGGAAGGAAACCGGAGCACCCTGAGGAAACCCATGCAAACACGGGGAGAACATACAAACTCCTCACAGATAAGGCCATGGTCGGGAATCAAACTCATGACCCCAGTGCTGTAAGGGAGAAGTGCTCACCACTTAGCCACTGTGCTGCCATCATTGAACTCCTGACCCCAGCGCTGTAAGGCAGAAGTGCTAACCACTTAGCCACCGATCAGCCACAACATTAAAACCACTGGCAAGTGAAGTGAATGACATTGATTATCTTGGTACAATGGCACCTGTCAAGGAGTGGGATATAATAGGCAGCAAATGAACAGTCAGTTCTTGAAGTTGAAGTGTCGGAAGCAAGAAAAATGGGCAAACGTAGGGATCTGAGAGACTTTGACAAGAATCAAATTGTGATGGCTAGAGGACTGGGTCAGAGCATCTCCAAAACGGCAGGCAACTACAATCTGATTGGTTGCTATAGGCAACATCTCCACTTTTTCAAACCTGTAGTTTAGTAAATATACCCCCTGGCATTTCTGTGGTATTTTTAATGGATTGAAATGAGTGTGCAGTGATGAAAGGTAGTTTGTAATGTGAAACTAGTGAAGGAATGCAGTTTAGTACTGGAGAAATTGAGTTCATGGGATAATAATTAATATGGCGGCAATGGGATAGACAATGGGTTTAGTGGAGACTGTGTTTATGCAGACAATAGAGAAGATGGTGATTGATCTCATCCCTCCATGCTTTCAATATGGCTGCCATTGTAAGTTAATGTGTTCACCACGACTGGACAAAATGGCTCCTGTGTGAGATAAATAAAATCTTTGTTGTAAAGTTCCCATGTGAGATATGTGGACAGTGTATAATGACAGCTGCAGTGCAGGATGAAGTTTACACTACACATTTCAGGAGCAAACGCAGGATTTGTAGAGGGGGGTTTCCTTGCCACACCGCCAGTGGGCATGGTCAGCATGCTTCGGGCGCAGCTATAATTTTTGACAGTGCTTGGCTGCTCTCCAACTCTTCCTATCCCTATAATATACATGGGCAATGCCGCATGCACTACTGTTAGGTGCACGCAGCTCTCTCTTTTCGAGCAGAGCCGTGTGAAGCGGGACATACCTCCCAACTGTCCCTACACTCTGGACAAAGTCCTGATTGAGTGTGTCAGAACAGTTGGCAGACTGTCCTGCTGTGTCCTACCTGTTCTTGCTGCTTTCAATACTTGTTGGGGAGAGATGGCTGTGAACAGTGCAGACAGAAACGATCTGCACACAATCTGCACACCTCAAGCATACAGTACCCCAGGCTGGGGGATGGGGGGGGGGGGGTTCCAGGCACTAGCCCCCCCCCCCCCCCCCCCCCTCAGTTTGACTATGCATTTTGGGGCTTGACTAAGAGAAGTGATAAGTTTATAGTGTGCGAATATCTGATTTTTGGTTCAGGTATAATGAATGTCAGTATTATGGGATATAAATGGTATATGAGGCTTGTTTTGTTGAGTGCTTAAAATGGAGGAAAGCGTGAAAGTATCTCCCCCATACACACAGTACAAGAGCACATCACGCACCCTTCACAATAGGCTCTGATTCATACTACACACTACTACCACACAATACAAGTTTACACAATACACACACACACACACACAATAACTTATATGTTTATAAAACAGGCAGTGAATGTAATGTATGCTACCATCTGTGCTACTAGAGTAAACACAACCTGTGGAGTTTGTATAATATGCTGTATTTACTGTTTTATAATAGATATGAGTTCTACTATTAGAATGTTAATTAAAAATACAAAACATTTTAAATTAAGCTACTGCTTGTCTGCAGACGTCCTTGAAAATATAAGTGTATTATATAAATATTGGTCCTGTGGATTTAGAGAAAAATAAATATGATATTTCTTAGGTTAAACCAGGACTATGTTCGTGAGGAGTTTGTTGATGGTAGTAGTCGTAAATAACCTTATTATATGGACCACATTTGATAGACTATTAGGTCCCCGTACCCCCAAAACAGCCTTTTACAGAGGCCCTAACAGATGTGTAGGAACATTGAATATGTAACTTACACGTATAAAAAAGACCAGAATGTAATAAGTTACAGCAGGCTCATATCACTAAATCACATTTGACTATATTTTAATTTATATTGGAATGCAAATATTGTCAACTGTGTGGTCTTGGCTATTGTTAGTGCATCCGTTTGTCAATCAAATAATTATTGTGGTGCCTGCTTATTATCTTATATAACCAGGGCCGGATTAACCATAGGGCTAACTGGGCTACAGCCCAGGGGCCTATGGCATCCTGGGGGCCCTTGAAAGTGCTCAGCAGCAGTATTGATCGGCGCGATCAGTGCTGCTGAGCACTTTCACTGCGGTCCTTCTCCGGCGCGCTGTAGTCTCCTTACTGAGGAGATCTCGTGAGTCTCACTCTCACGAGATCTCCTCAGTGAGGAGAGTACAGCGTGCCGGGGAAGGAGGTAAGGGCCGGGGGGGCGGGCAGCTCGAATCACGGGGGGGGGCACGGGCAGCTCGGATCACGGTTGGGGCACGGGCAGCTCAGATCACGGGGGCCTCCATTCCCTTAATTCGGTCCTGTATATAACTTTGTAGCGTATGTATAATCCAGGTAATATTATACACACATTCCGTCATGGTAAAAAATAACATCACACTTTCTTTTCTCAAACATCACATTTTACCCAGAACACACGGAACTGTTTCTAAATGCAGATATTGAACATTGAAATCTAATCTGGTGTTATTCAGAAAGAAAAATAGACGGCTCAATATGAGCTTGTTGCAAATTGAATCATCTTCTAGACAGCTGCAAGTCATTGTGTATTCAGTGATCCAGCAGATTGGAACATGATTACTCTAGAAAGAAAACATTCATAGAGAACATGTATATGTTGTATTTCACTCTGGAAATGATTTTGTGTCTAATACTTTTATGTTTTAAATATTTTAAATGTAGCTTTATATGCTATTTGAGGGAGATGAAAGGTTAACACCAAGCATGGTTAATAGGATATGATAGTTTGGTCAGCAAGCCCCTTTGCCTTTTAACAGCAAGTAAATGCCTGTTAGGAGCGTAATCAGATGCAGAAGCCAGTGGTGGAAATGGGGGGTATACGGGGTAAGTCATACCGCCACCTCTCCTTTTGCCTTCATTGTAACATTATCACATTCCAGTCACTTACGTTATAAATAAATAAATGTATATATATTTTTATATATATATACAGTGTAGGGTATATGGGGGTACTCAGGACTGGCAATGTCCATAGATCTCTATGCAGAGTCACAGTCTTTTCAGCCGATGGTTATGACAGATAAAGAGCACAGATCTGAAGGTAAATCATGTAACATGTATTGTGTGTACCCAAGAATCGGCTGCTGATCTGTACTTTTTTTTTTTTTTTTTATTGTTGGTAAAATCATTAAGGTTATATAATCAGGATACATTTTGTATAGTATGTACCCAGCCTAACATACTACTAGTCTAAGGGCTAGATTTACTAAGCTGCGGGTTTGAAAAAGTATGGATGTTGCCTATAGCAACCAATCAGATTCTAGCTTTCATTTACTTAGTACATTCTACAAAATGACAGCTTGAATCTGATTGGTTGCTATAGGCAACATCCCCACTTTTTCAAACCTGCAGCTTAGTAAATCTAGCCCTAAATCCTATTTGTCCTGCAAATTGACATTCCGCTCACACCCACATTACTCGCTCCCTTTAGCTCCCCTCAGTATTACGAAGCACAAATTCAAGATTTTGCGTCACTTTATCTCTGCCGCAACCTGCCAGCTTGTGGCGGACTGGAAATATCAAGCTTCCCCTTCTTTTACCAAAAGCATATAGGTCAGTGTAGGACCTGCATATAATGAGGTGCCCTTGACGTTGGGATGCAGGCTTAAGTCTTTTGATCAAAATATGAACTAATACCTCATGTTTTCATTTTGCTAGACACACACAGATATGCAGTTTAAAGGATAAGCGCTGACAACTTTCTTTTTGTTTTGTATACATATATGGGCATTTATATTTCCACGCAGCTGGTACCACATACAATATGGGATATACCGAGCGCGGGCTTATTGCCAAGCAGCTGGTACCATATATAATGTGGGATATACCGACGAGGGCTTATTTTTCTCTGGTTTTGTTTCAAAATATTGCCTTTTTGTCATAGCAGCTGTCCATCAAGCCTATTTAAGGCACATTTGGGTGTGGCTCACAAGCCAGCCTTTGCTAGATGTAAACCCCTATACCAGGGAGGTGAGTGCATCTGATTTTAACTGCATTTTAATAGTGTTTAAAGCATATAGGTCAGTGTAGGACCTGCATATAATGAGGTGCCCTTGACGTTGGGATGCAGGCTTAAGTCTTTTGATCAAAATATGAACTAATACCTCATGTTTTCATTTTGCTAGACACACACAGATATGCAGTTTAAAGGATAAGCGCTGACAACTTTCTTTTTCCTTCTTTTACCAAAGCCTTTAAACACATATGGTATATCTAGCATATGTACTATATGACCGCTATATAAACAACTTGGCAAAATCATTTTGCAAATCCTGGGAACCCTGGGCTATATACAATAACATCCACTTGCCCTTAACTCATTGAAAAATCTCTGCCTTGCCTTGTACTTATTGATATTACAGTCTAAATTCCCTAACACACACAGACTAGGGTCAATTTGGTAGCAGCCAATTAACCTACCAGTATGTTTTTTGGAGTGTGGGAGGAAACCAGAGCACCCGGAGGAAACCCACGCAAACACGGGGAGAACATACAAACTCCACACAGATAAGGCCATGGTCAGGATTTGAACTCATGACCCCAGTGCTGTGAGGCAGAGGTGCTAACCACTCAGCCACCGTGCTGCCCAATCTAAATTCCCTACCACACACACATAGACTAGGGTCCATTTTTTTTGTCAGAGACCAATTACCTACCAGTATGGTTTTGAACTGTGGGAGAAAACCCATAGACATAGACTGAGCAAAGCAAGGGTGTGTTCACATAATTGGGACCAAGGTAGACCTGGTCACAGACACATACTTCCAGGACCCACGTCTCTGGTGGGTGTTGAAGGACTGGTGCAATGAGACGCATTGATGATGATGACGATGGCCACCATTATGGCTGTTGCTTATGGATTCACCCATGCATCTGATACTACTTCACTCACTATTGTGTTATATTATATGAAGTTACAGCCTCTATTCGCATAATTTGACATTTGTATTTTTGCTAGGGAGAATGTTTGGTCAGCGCTGGAAAGCAGGAAAGAGTAAAATAACAGATGTTTGTATTTCACTTAATTTAATTTATTTAGTATTTGCGTTTTTGTATTTTATTCTGTTATACAGTATTAAAGTAATTGTATCGTTTTCAAATAAGCATTGCCCAAGCGATTGTATTGTGTTTCTAACGCACAAAGTGATTTATTTTAGCAGATGTAAAAAGTTAGCAGTTCAATACATTATTATATAATACAGTACAGTACAGCCAATACCAAAAGATAAATACATACCGCTGCTATCGCATGCGCTCGCTGCGCTCCCACGGCACCCAGTGCACAGTATATCTCTATGGAATACTGTGGTCAGAGTAGACTGAGGCTTGTGGGGGTGCAGCTATGATTACATATACACATTCAGTGTTACAGAGAACAATGCAGATGACGTGGTTTGCGTCTATAGGTCCAGACATCAGATGGGTCCAGGGTAAACAGGTCATAGGCTAGTTCAGACTATGGAATCCAAAGGTGGGGGTCATCTCTCCAGGGGATGTGCTCCAGTTACAGTTAAACCATTAGCATTTCATAGCCAGCATCATACAAAGGTTTATTCCCTAACATCAATAGCTAAAGTATGCAATGTGCGATCTCTTCGCCGAATGCACCGGACAGCTGCTGATGAATAGGGGTTTAATAGGATACTAGACATGACACCTTTCCTATAAGCTGAACCTTAAATATCACTGAAGTGTACATATAATCATATTATATAAACTAATAATAAACCAAATACTATCTGCTCATAAATTACAGTTTAACAGACTAGCATGAATATGAATTATATAAATAACTAAATGTTGTAATGCGAGTGTGTACGTGCGTATTTTACCATGCGATCACACCACGCGCTGTGTTAGGTGGCGTACGGATCTGTGTTACGTGGCGTACGGATCTGTGTTACGTGGCGTACGAATCGCAATCGCGCGGCAAAACAATATTAACCAATATACTTTCGTTCATCCAATTATACAACTTCGACAACAGTAAATGCAACTTTCACGTGTTTCAATAACACTGTCCAGACAATATTTTCTGTTGTGTATTTGGTACTTCTTTGCATTATTACTTTGTGTAGAAATAGGGTTGTGCGACTTTCACATTTACTACTAACACTGTCAGATTATATGTCTATGACATTACTATGCTACATTTGTTGCTCCTGACGTAAAAACAGAAGCTTATGCTTGTGCTAGTACTGTAGAGCACATACATGCACGTCAATGTGATCATTCATGGCACAGATGCATTCCTCCCAACCGTCCCAATTCCTGCGGGAAAGTCACGATTTTGGTGCAGGAGATTTAACTTGTCCCGATTAGTGGAGGAGAGACAGAGAGGTGTTTTCTTTATTTGTAATCACGCCACCTCCTGGCCAGGAGAGGAAGTGTTCTGAGGTGACGACCTGCACCGAAAATATTCCTCACCCAGAAGATCCTTCTGACCTTGTGGTAAAAATTCAATAAATTCTGTGGACATTATTTAGGTGTCTGCATTTTTTTAAAAAAAAGCACACATTATGTTCATTTTGCGTGCGTTAATCAATCAGGCCCTAAATATGTAGTTAGATAATTAAATATTGGGATAGCGGTTATATCATACTTGCCTACTCTCCTGCAATGTCTGGGAGACTCCCAATATTCGGGTAGGTCTCCTGACTCCCAGGAGAGCAGGGAATTCTCCCGCATCTGCCCACTTCCTAGTGGAATATCCCCAATATGAAGGTGTGTCTGTTTTCCAGATCTTCATTTTAATCCTGAAGATGTTCTACCTTTGTATATATCCCAGGGGCAAACGCAGGATTTGTAGAGGGAGGTTTCCACACCACGCCACCAGTGGGCATGACTAGCATGCATTGGGGCGTGGCTATAATATTAGACAGTGCTTGGCTGCTCTCCAACTCTTCCTATCCCCATAATATACATAGGCAATGCTGCGTGCACTACTGTTAGGTGCACACAGCTCTCCCTGTTGAAGCAGAGCCGTGTGAAGCGGGGGCAGGGTCCAGCCACCTCAATAATACAGTGCCCCAGGCTTGGAGGGGGGTGTCCAGGCACTAGGACCCCCCCCTCGGTTTGCCTATGTGTAACGCCCCCTGCGGGGAAAAGACAGGGACAGACGCAACAGAAAATAACTCACCTTGTAAACGATGGTCACCTCCAGTCCGCTTCTGATTTCCCAGCTGCGATCCGATCCCAGCAGATCCGCAGCCGCGGTCACCTCCAATCACGTCCCTCTAAGATAGAGGCAGAGATTACGGCCGTGCCTACCAGGTAAGGGCTGTCCGAGACTACGGCAAAGGACAAAGACACGGTCAGTCCAAGCTCCTTGCCGCCTCCTCACTTTGTTCTTGCCAAGACGCGGGGGACTACAGGCACTGAAGGCCAAGACTAATCCGAGGACTAATCCCGCCTCAAGTGCCTCACACACCTGCCGGTGAGGGCCTAACCGAAAGGGGGAATCGAGCGTGATACTCACCGGGACACTCCCACTTCCGATCCGGTTCTCCTGCACCTTCCCGACTCCTGCGGATGACAAGACACACAGCCTCCCTCTACGCTCTCCGTGAACTAAGATGGCACCCACAAACTGGACTAACTACAACGGCGACCCGACCCTAACAACGTTCTAATGGTCGGCAACGCAACTACGTCAAACACTAGGACTAACTAAATGTGGTGCACTAACGGAACTACTAGTTACACGCTACGGGGAACACCAGCCGGTGTTCACAGCCTAAACCGGAGGGCGGTTCCTAACCCCCTCACCCAGGTCGTACCAAGAAGCTGCCTTCTTGCTATGGAGTCACACACAGGCCCTAAGTACGGGTTCTTTAAGCCCGGCTGAGGCTCAGTAAAACAGCACACTAACCCGCGGGCCGACTGCCGCACGGAACAGCCGATCGAACTGAACCGCCCGACTGCCTGTACTCGGGTATCTCACACGTGTCCCTACGTCCGGAACCACAGGTCCACCTGCACGGAACCGGCCTTGAGGACCCTTGATCAGAACCACGGCCGCCCCTGGAACTGCCTCAAGGTGTGCTGTACTGCCACCAACTCACTCAGCCACCCCCCTCTGGGTACCAGTGTGACCCCGGGGACCTAAGGGACAGGGAAACTACATGTGTTCTCCCCTGACTATGTGTATGCTGTTACTTACACTTGTCCCCCACAGCACGGGTTAGCACAGGAAAACCACAGGAAACAAGAGCCTACCTTTAATGGGGGCCTGACGTCTTGCCCCTGGACACAGTTAGAAAGCACACCAAAATACTGTAATGTAAACTACACTCGCCACACAGACAGAATAAATACAGTCTCCAGTACTTTGCCGCTACTTACCCGAACACACCGCTGCTAGCCAACCAGCAGGTTGCTACAGCACCACGGGAGCCTACGCTCGACCGTACCTCCTAACCACGTGTGCTCACCTCACACAGGACCGCGCCTACTCTCACGAGGCTCCCACGCCTCTACCTCACACCACCAGGGCCTTATGCCCTATACACCATGGGTCTCTGCCCAGCTACACGCAGAGCCTTCTGCTCTGACTAATGGGCCTCAGCCCCCTCTCTAACTCAGGGCTCTGAGCCCACTCACTAGGGCCTTGTGCCCTACTACCTAGGGGTCCTAGCCCCTGCCTAAGGCCTGTGGCCTTCCTAACTAACTGAGGGCCTTGTGCCCTTAATAGCAGATGGGCTACCAGCCCCTAACCAGGCCCTCTGGCCTTCCTATGGCCTCTAGGCCACTAACTACCTAAGGGCCTTGTGCCCTTGTACACCTGGGGCTCTGAGTCCCCCTCTCTAACTAACAGGGGCTTGTCCCCTTTATATCAGTATACTAATGGCCTACTGGCCCACTACTTCGTTGGGGCCTAGTGCCCAGGTCCCTGGGCCTTGTGCCCCTAATTTACAGTGCCAACGGGCCTTGTGCCCGGCTGTGCCCACGGGCCTAGTGCCCGAATTCAACGTTGAGTATACTTACCTGCTCTGCGCAGGATACTCAACTTGACACGCCGTCTTCTGTTTCTTCCTCCGGGTCTTCCAGACCCTCCAGCCGGCGGCGCCTCTTCTCCGCTTCGGCGCTGGGTCTCCAGTTGCAGCTGGGGCGGGGGCGCTCTCAGCCCTTACAAGGGCTCCCCGCCGACGTTCTCCGCTCCGGCGGCTTGCTTGGAGTCTTCTGGCGGCAGGGTAGCTCACGGCCCTTACAAGGGCCCCCTGCCGCCGCTGCTGCTGGCTCTGTTGATGGACGTCTTGAAGAGACGTCCTCTCTCTTCTCCGCCGACGGACTTCTGGCAAAATGGCGCCACCCGGCGACTTATATAGTCGCCGGCGTGACGTCATCCGCCGGCGCGAGCGCTGATTGGCTCGCGTCGGCGCCAATCTTTTGAATGGCCGGGCGCGAGCCGCGATTGGCTCGCGCATCCGGCCGCTGATTGGCCAGCGGGGAAAGATGAGCCCTGATTGGCTCATCCTTCCCCCGCGCACAGGACCTGCAAAAAAGAAGTTATACTCACCGCCGCTGGATCGATGGACGGGTGAGTACTTCTCCTCTTCTTTCTTGTAGCTGGGCACCATCGGGGACCTCTTCAGCCCCTCCAGGGGCACAGCGCTGCCGGATATCTTCGCCCTCTTCACGGGCACCGGCTCCAGCGTCTTCTGTCCCTCCACATTTCCGCCGCCTTTTTCCATTGTGGTCCCCACAATCAACGTCTTCTCCTCTACGTCCACCTCCAAGGGTCGCTTACCGGCATCCCTGACTTGCGTCCACCGGGTCCTTCGCGGTAAAGCCCTCTCGCGCAGGATCCACACCATCCTGGCAACTTCCTCGCCCGAAGTCGGTATCCAGGGAGTCTCTTCCTCAGCACCTGCCGGAACCTCCCATCCGTCCGATACCTCCTCGGTTGTGCGGGAAGCTTCTTCAGAAGGTGACAACATCCACCACTCTCCAGCTGCGCTCTCTAAAGTACAGTCTTCTTCAGGCAGTACTTCTTCAGCAGCTCTCTCTTCCGGGGTACTGATGGCTTCCATCCTCTCAGGTACCACCGGGCAGACATCTTCACATGTCTCCGGACACAGCGTTGCCCCGTGGAGGGTCTGCTCAGTTCTCCCTTCGTCTTCAGGGACCAACTCTTCCACAGCCACGGACAAGTCGTCTGACGTATCCGACGTCTCCAATACCCCGGCTCCAGCATCCGGCTGACGCGGGTATTCCTGTCGCGAATCTTGCTTGGACGGGACGATCACCTGCGATCCAACAGTCAGCAGGCTCTGCCGATCCTTCCCTCCGGATTCCGACTTCTCTTGAGACCATGGATGGAAGGCTTCCTCGTCCTTCCACTCGAAGACTTCTACGTCTTCCCATTCATCGGAGACTTCTTCGTCCTCCCATTCATCAAAGAGCTCCTCGGCAACTGGGCACTGGTATGCGAAGTGTCCAGGCAACCCACACTTCCAGCACAGCATTTCTTCCACCGGTTGCCGTTTAGTACCTTTGTTCTTCTTCTTCCTTGTCTCACAACGTTCCAGGATTTGCTTCGTGAACGCTGCCACTTCGTCACGAGAGATGACACAGCTGTATCCCTCGTACAGCGGAATGATCCCCCGATGAGCCATCGTTGATCCTGCCGACTACGCCAAAATGTAACGCCCCCTGCGGGGAAAAGACAGGGACAGACGCAACAGAAAATAACTCACCTTGTAAACGATGGTCACCTCCAGTCCGCTTCTGATTTCCCAGCTGCGATCCGATCCCAGCAGATCCGCAGCCGCGGTCACCTCCAATCACGTCCCTCTAAGATAGAGGCAGAGATTACGGCCGTGCCTACCAGGTAAGGGCTGTCCGAGACTACGGCAAAGGACAAAGACACGGTCAGTCCAAGCTCCTTGCCGCCTCCTCACTTTGTTCTTGCCAAGACGCGGGGGACTACAGGCACTGAAGGCCAAGACTAATCCGAGGACTAATCCCGCCTCAAGTGCCTCACACACCTGCCGGTGAGGGCCTAACCGAAAGGGGGAATCGAGCGTGATACTCACCGGGACACTCCCACTTCCGATCCGGTTCTCCTGCACCTTCCCGACTCCTGCGGATGACAAGACACACAGCCTCCCTCTACGCTCTCCGTGAACTAAGATGGCACCCACAAACTGGACTAACTACAACGGCGACCCGACCCTAACAACGTTCTAATGGTCGGCAACGCAACTACGTCAAACACTAGGACTAACTAAATGTGGTGCACTAACGGAACTACTAGTTACACGCTACGGGGAACACCAGCCGGTGTTCACAGCCTAAACCGGAGGGCGGTTCCTAACCCCCTCACCCAGGTCGTACCAAGAAGCTGCCTTCTTGCTATGGAGTCACACACAGGCCCTAAGTACGGGTTCTTTAAGCCCGGCTGAGGCTCAGTAAAACAGCACACTAACCCGCGGGCTGACTGCCGCACGGAACAGCCGATCGAACTGAACCGCCCGACTGCCTGTACTCGGGTATCTCACACGTGTCCCTACGTCCGGAACCACAGGTCCACCTGCACGGAACCGGCCTTGAGGACCCTTGATCAGAACCACGGCCGCCCCTGGAACTGCCTCAAGGTGTGCTGTACTGCCACCAACTCACTCAGCCACCCCCCTCTGGGTACCAGTGTGACCCCGGGGACCTAAGGGACAGGGAAACTACATGTGTTCTCCCCTGACTATGTGTATGCTGTTACTTACACTTGTCCCCCACAGCACGGGTTAGCACAGGAAAACCACAGGAAACAAGAGCCTACCTTTAATGGGGGCCTGACGTCTTGCCCCTGGACACAGTTAGAAAGCACACCAAAATACTGTAATGTAAACTACACTCGCCACACAGACAGAATAAATACAGTCTCCAGTACTTTGCCGCTACTTACCCGAACACACCGCTGCTAGCCAACCAGCAGGTTGCTACAGCACCACGGGAGCCTACGCTCGACCGTACCTCCTAACCACGTGTGCTCACCTCACACAGGACCGCGCCTACTCTCACGAGGCTCCCACGCCTCTACCTCACACCACCAGGGCCTTATGCCCTATACACCATGGGTCTCTGCCCAGCTACACGCAGAGCCTTCTGCTCTGACTAATGGGCCTCAGCCCCCTCTCTAACTCAGGGCTCTGAGCCCACTCACTAGGGCCTTGTGCCCTACTACCTAGGGGTCCTAGCCCCTGCCTAAGGCCTGTGGCCTTCCTAACTAACTGAGGGCCTTGTGCCCTTAATAGCAGATGGGCTACCAGCCCCTAACCAGGCCCTCTGGCCTTCCTATGGCCTCTAGGCCACTAACTACCTAAGGGCCTTGTGCCCTTGTACACCTGGGGCTCTGAGTCCCCCTCTCTAACTAACAGGGGCTTGTCCCCTTTATATCAGTATACTAATGGCCTACTGGCCCACTACTTCGTTGGGGCCTAGTGCCCAGGTCCCTGGGCCTTGTGCCCCTAATTTACAGTGCCAACGGGCCTTGTGCCCGGCTGTGCCCACGGGCCTAGTGCCCGAATTCAACGTTGAGTATACTTACCTGCTCTGCGCAGGATACTCAACTTGACACGCCGTCTTCTGTTTCTTCCTCCGGGTCTTCCAGACCCTCCAGCCGGCGGCGCCTCTTCTCCGCTTTGGCGCTGGGTCTCCAGTTGCAGCTGGGGCGGGGGCGCTCTCAGCCCTTACAAGGGCTCCCCGCCGACGTTCTCCGCTCCGGCGGCTTGCTTGGAGTCTTCTGGCGGCAGGGTAGCTCACGGCCCTTACAAGGGCCCCCTGCCGCCGCTGCTGCTGGCTCTGTTGATGGACGTCTTGAAGAGACGTCCTCTCTCTTCTCCGCCGACGGACTTCTGGCAAAATGGCGCCACCCGGCGACTTATATAGTCGCCGGCGTGACGTCATCCGCCGGCGCGAGCGCTGATTGGCTCGCGTCGGCGCCAATCTTTTGAATGGCCGGGCGCGAGCCGCGATTGGCTCGCGCATCCGGCCGCTGATTGGCCAGCGGGGAAAGATGAGCCCTGATTGGCTCATCCTTCCCCCGCGCACAGGACCTGCAAAAAAGAAGTTATACTCACCGCCGCTGGATCGATGGACGGGTGAGTACTTCTCCTCTTCTTTCTTGTAGCTGGGCACCATCGGGGACCTCTTCAGCCCCTCCAGGGGCACAGCGCTGCCGGATATCTTCGCCCTCTTCACGGGCACCGGCTCCAGCGTCTTCTGTCCCTCCACATATGTATCCAGGTAGTGTATCTTGTAATGCTCCTTGTTGCTCTGTAGAGAGTGTCTACAGAGTATCACGAGCCGCGGCGGTACGCCGCATCCTGGAGTGAATTAGCAGCCGGATGCGTGCTTTAGTTTCTATGCTCTGTTATTATCCTTGTGGCATAGATGTAGGAGGGTGTAGGGACATCCTCCAACACCAGGGGGAGCTCTCATATGATTTAAACTGGTTAATTTATATTTTTATACATGCTTCCTGTTTTTTGTTATTATCTATGCTAGTTCTAGCTAGCAATTAATTAGCTGCCTCCTGAGGCTGATTGTCAGCTCTGTCCTCCTCTGTCCTGATTGGCTCTTAGTACTATTTAAGGCAGTGAGATCTGAGCCTTACTGCCGGTTATAGCTTCTCTGTTACAGTCTTGCTGACCTGCTCTTGCTTCCTAGTCCCTGTCCTGTGGATACTCCGTTTGATTCCCTGTGTATGACCCCCTGCTTGGATTATTGTCCTCCTCTGTCCTGATTGGCTCTTAGTACTATTTAAGGCAGTGAGATCTGAGCCTCACTGCCGGTTATAGCTTCTCTGTTACAGTCTTGCTGACCTGCTCCTGCTTCCTAGTCCCTGTCCTGTGGATGACCCCCTGCTTGGGTTATTGGACTCTGCCTGTTTTGTGACCCCTGACCTCGGCTTGTTTGTTGGATACTGTCACGACTAGTATAGCGTACCTGCTATC
The DNA here is from genome assembly GCF_038048845.1 of Mixophyes fleayi. Taxonomy (NCBI): domain Eukaryota; kingdom Metazoa; phylum Chordata; class Amphibia; order Anura; family Limnodynastidae; genus Mixophyes; species Mixophyes fleayi. The sequence continues at coordinate 22,091,400 of NC_134403.1, read as the reverse complement.
GTTGGCACTACTCGGTGGAAGGTGCGGAGTCTAACGTGCCCCTGGTGTTCACCAGGGACCCCCGCAAGGAGGTATGGACTTAGCTGCAGGAAACACGCAGGTCGCGGTCCTTCCACGAGTCAGATAGCGAAGCACGAGAGGAATGTCAGACAGGCAGGTTCGGCAACGGTGCGGGCAATGCAGGTACACAAGGAGAATCCGAACGGGGTGTGAATCAAGCCGGGTCGATAACGTTCTGACAGCGAGGTACAAAAGGGAGATCCAAAAGGGGTAGTCAAGGCAATCCGGGTCACAATGGTCACAGGCGAACGGCAATAAACTGGAGGAAGGCAAGGGTCAGGAAACAGATAAACACAGGAACACTGGAACGCTGGAGGACAGGAAAGGACCTGAAACTCTGGCACAGGAGGTGAGGTCAGAGGGACTTAAATAGTGCTGCTAGCCAATGCCCTCAGCACTAGTAGTGCTGTCATAGCTGTAGCGCCGTAGCGCTAGTCATCCTGCAGCGCCGTAGCGCTCTCTTCAAGCAGCGTCCCGTTGCCTAGCAACGGGGACGCTTCTGGGTCTGAGCTGGCCGGCCGGGCGGAAGGGGAAGTGACGCGTCTGGTTGCTAGGCAACCAGACGTTCTGTGTGGACGGGCGGGCGGCCGCCGAGCGGCGCCTGACAGTATGCCCTCCTCCTTCTCCCCTTGTTTGGAGGAATCTCTTGAGTAACTGAGGAGCGTGAAGGTCCGGTTTATCCACCCAAGATCTTTCTTCCGGGCCAAATTCCTTCCAGTGCACAAGGAACTGTTGTTGCCCGTAACGAATGCGGACATCCAGAATCCGGCTGATCTCAAACTCTGTTCCAGAGGAGGTTTGAACAGGAGGAGGTCGAGATGGAGGTACAAAGAACCTGTTAAGCACCAATGGCCGGAGTAGGGACACATCATCATCATCATCATCATTTATTTATATAGCGCCAACATATTCCGTAGCGCTTTACAATTGGGGACAAACGTAATAAACTAATAAACAAACTGGGTAAAACAGACAAAGAGGTGAGAAGGCCCTGCTCGCAAGCTTACAATCTATGGGACAATGGGAGATTGACACATGAGGTTAAGTATACATTTTGCATCTTGGCCCAGCCAGACTGTAAAGGTAGGGTGACTCATAAGCTAAATGATCCTGTCACACAACAATGTTGGTCCGGGGGTAGTTGTCTTGTGTGAAATTGTGTAACAGGCTAAAGGTAGTGAGGTTAAGATGGTGGTTGAGGAATATTATAAGCTTGTCTGAATAGGTAGGTTTTCAGAGAACGCTTGAAAGTTTGTAGAACAGAGGAGAGTCTTATTGTGCGAGGGAGAGAGTTCCATAGAGTGGGTGCAGCCCGAAAAAAGTCCGGGAATGGGAGGATGTAATGAGGGTGGATCAGAGACGCAGATCTTTTGCAGAACGGAGTTGCCGAGTTGGGAGATATTTTGAGACAAGAGAGGAGATGTATGTTGGTGCAGCTTTGTTGATGGCCTTGTAGGTTAGTAAAAGTATTTTATATTGGATTCGGTAGAAGACAGGCAGCCAGTGTAGAGACATACAGAGTGATTCAACAGAGGAATAGCTATTTGCAAGGAAAATCAGTCTTGCCGAAGCATGCAAAATAGATTTTAGGGGTTTGAGTCTGTTTTTGGGAAGACCAGTAAGAAGGGAATTGCAATAGTCAATGCGGGAGATGATTAGTGCATGAATTAAGGTTTTAGCAGTGTCTTGTGTGAGATATGTGCGGATTCTGGAAATGTTCTTTAGATGTATGTAACATGATTTAGATATAGAGTCAATGTGGGGAACAAAGGATAGGCGTGAATCAAGGATTACACCTAGGCAGCGAGCTTGTGGGGTGGGATTTATGGTCATGTTATCAACAGAGATAGAAATGTCAGGTATGCTCTTGTTGGCGGGTGGGAATATTATTAACTCTGTTTTAGAAAGATTAAGTTTGAGTTGGCGAGAGGACATCCAAGATGAAATGGCAGAAACACAGTCAGTTACACGGGACAGCAGAGATGTCGAGAGATCAGGAGAGGATAGATAGATTTGGGTATCATCCGCATAGAGATGATACTGAAAGCCAAAGGAACTTATTAGATTTCCAAGAGAAGCGGTATAGATAGAGAACAGCAGAGGACCTAGCACCGAGCCATGTGGTACACATGAAAAGTATTATGACATCGTAAAGAAGCCGGTAGCTTTAGTTTAACACACACTGGATTAATAACTTGTGAGATGATGTAAGGACCAATAAAACGTGGAGCCATTTTCATAGATGGTACTTTGAGTTTTAAATCTTTAGTGGAAAGCCATACTTGATCCCCTACCTTTAATAGGGGAGTAGCTCTTCGGTGGCGATCTGCAAAGATCTTATGGTGCTGTGATGCCTTTTGTACCTCGCTGTCAGAACGTTATCGACCCGGCTTGATTCACACCCCGTTCGGATTCTCCTTGTGTACCTGCATTGCCCGCACCGTTGCCGAACCTGCCTGTCTGACATTCCTCTCGTGCTTCGCTATCTGACTCGTGGAAGGACCGCGACCTGCGTGTTTCCTGCAGCTAAGCCCATACCTCCTTGCGGGGGTCCCTGGTGAACACCAGGGGCACGTTAGACTCCGCACCTTCCTCCGAGTAGTGCCAACGATAGCAGGTACGCTATACTAGTCATGACAGTGAGCTTCCCGAATGAATGTCAAATTTCGGTGGTCTGTAAAGATGGTAACCGGATATAGGGCTCCCTCTAATAGGTGCCGCCATTCCTCCAAAGCTGCTTTAATAGCGAGAAGCTCCTTGTCTCCGATTCCGTAATTAGTCTCGTTGGGAAGAAATCGTCTGGAGAAGAACCCGCATGGAGAATGGGTACCTGAAGGTGTCTTTTGGAATAACACGGCTCCAATGCCTATTGAAGAGGCGTCTACCTCCACAAAGAAAGGTCGCTGTTGATCCGGCTGAGAGAGCACAGAGGCAGAGGAAAAGGCTTTCTTCAGATTAGTAAAGGCAGAAACAGCTTCTGGAGACCATATCTTTGGATTGGCAGATCTCCTAGTTAATGCTGTAATTGTAATGCTATCGAGGGCCTGACAGATACGCTGTCTGCTGCCGGCCCTCGACCCTTGCCTGGACTTCACTCTGCTTTCCTGGGTTCTCCCCAGCCGGTACACATTTCACAACCCTCTGTTAGTCTGCGGCCAAGTCTGTACCCACCACTAGGGGCAACAGTGAACACCAGACTTTCAGAGCAGACTCCGGGTTTTGCTGTACTGGTTGGAGGGGTTCCTAACACAGAGCAACAAGGAGCAATACAAGAGTGTCTGAGATCCAGCAGAATTGTATGTAAAGCTACAAGGTCACTCTGAGTTACCAAAGTGTCACATATTCCTGTGCTCACCTCCAGCTCTTGATAGTATTCGGGCAAGAAATTGCCGTCTCTATCTTCTGAGCAAAGTAATGAGCAACCTTGGTTCCCTGACCTTTGTTTTGCTTGTAAAACGTGCCAGTTAAATTAATCACATAATTGATAAATGATAAGTGATAACCTACAGCTCGCTCTGCAGCTCTATTTGCCAGAAGAGGGATCTATTCAAGGGCAGGGCACCCACGCTAAAAAATATATTTTTAAGGAATCTAGGAGGGGGGTGAATTCCATCTGTCAACAGACAGGTTATTTTAGGACGCTGTATAAGTGTTATTTCAGCACTGAAAGACAGAGTAACAATTAGCTCCCTTGCAGCTTAGAGAAACACATTTATTACAGACAGTACATTTTAATTATAGATGCTGTTAGGGATTGGCCCTTTCCCTGGTGACTGTGTGCACCTTGTTCAACAGGTAGAGAGCTATGTAATGAGTGTCTGCTTTGGTTAACGGTGGTTCCTGAAATTAGTTGTTATGTGGTGGCAGAAGAGTACATTGTTTTACTACTAAATGAAGAGGCGAGTTAATTATCCAAATACAACTTCCTTGTCATCTCTAATTGTTTGTCAGATACACCTTCTGGTAGAGTGTATCCAACATGTACCTAAATCCAAAGAAATTATGCAGCCTGCTCTATCTTCGGGGCAGGTACTGTCTGCAGATACACTCTGTTACGTCACATCATCAGCAGGGTTTGAAACAAGTACATTTCAGATTGGTGGAAGAGACTCTTTTATCACTGCCAGCAAAACAGTGGTACAAAGTGCTTATTTTATTTAATCTTTAAAGAAACACAGGGGGCCTGATTGTATATCGTGATGCTTGTGCTGTAACCTGCAACATCCAGTGTTAGCTTTCACTTTGTATGCTGCACTAGAGAAATAACGTCTAGAATCGGAAACCATTTCTCAGAGAGTAAAGTCGAAATGTGTCTAAAATATAAGATCACAGGGATTGTTTTAGAAATGTTAGATTTTATTAGCCTAATTAAACAATATACAACTATTTTTAATGCTTAGTTTATCTTGGTCTTTAAAGTGCATTTTTATTTGGTTAACTGTAAATATTGGTTGCACATTTAGGGCCTGACTCATGTTCGGACTTATGCCGGTTTGCGTTGCACGTCTCAGAAACGGGGGCAGCACAGTGGCCTAGTGGTTAGCACTTCTGCCTCACAGCGCTGGGGTCATGAGTTCAATTCCCGACCATGGCCTTATCTATGTGGAGTTTGTATGTTCTCCCTGTGTTTGCGTGGGTTTCCTCCGGGTGCTCCGGTTTCCTCCCACACTCCAAAAACATACAGGTAGGTTAATTGGCTGCTATCAAAATTGACACTAGTCTCTCTCTCTCTGTCTGTCTGTCTCCTCTGTCTGTGTGTGAGTGTGTGTCTATATTAGGGATTTTAGACTGTAAGCTCCAGTGGGGCAGGGACTGATGTGAATGAGTTCTCTGTACAGCGCTGCGGAATTAGTGGCGCTATATAAATAAATGATGATGATGAGATCCATGGACACAATTGCACTTCGTATCCAAACACAAATGACACGACTGTCTGTGTGGTGAGGAAAGTACACTAGTGAGTGTGTGGCGCAGGGACAATCATTTTGGGCGCCAGGAAATCTCAGTTTGAAGCAGGAAACATAAACTTTAATAGCGCTTCTTCCTCCAGCACAGAAATGAACAGCTGCAGCTATGTACACATTTAAAACGCCAGCCTCCTCCTGCACATTGCTTAAGCAGATGGTATTGCTGTCTCTTCATCTCCTCACACTCTTGCACAGTACTAAGAAAGCAAGTATGTTACAGTACGTTGCTGCTGGGTGCAGTAGTTCCACAGGCACATACCACAGGTTGCATTGCACAGGTTCCTCAGAATTGATTCAGCTCACCCAATGACAGGCATGTAGTCGCCCACATCACAGATGCCCCAGGAGCTCCATCACAACATCCAGGCGCTCTCTCCTTTCATGAGGCGCAAACATCTACTCACCCAGGGACTCCTCTGCCATGCAGTCTTTAACATCCATTCCTGCCGCACTCCCAAATAGCTACGCTGCACCATGCCCTGCACCGGCATATTGCGGATCGGGTGGACAGATTATTGGGAGGGGCTGGCAATGACCCAGCGGTTTTGGTGCATGTTGGCACCAATGACCGAGTTAGAGGAAGAAGGGGTGTCTTAAAGAATGAATTCAGGGACATAGGTTGCAAACTTAAGGCAAGGACATCCAAGGTAGCATTTTCGGAAATACTACCTGTGTCACGCGCTAGTCCAGGGAGGCAGCGGGAGATTAGGGAGGTTAATATGTGGCTAAAAGATTGGTGTAGGAAGGAGGGTTTTGGATTCTTAGAGCACTGGGCTGATTTCTCGGTCAATTTCCATCTTTATTGTCGTGATGGATTGCACCTGAGTGAGGAGGGGGCTGCAGTGCTAGGGGAGAGGATGGTTAGAAGGTTGGAGGAGATTTTAAACTAGGCTCCGGGGGGGAGGGGCAAGCAAGTATTTATGGGATAGACACTGAGAGTAGTAAGGAGGAATTTAACAAGAGTCAAGGGGGTGGAGAGGGGGGAAAGAGAAGCATAGCCGATAAGGAGAGGCCCTTTTTAAAGCAAAAAGAAATACCTAAGGGAGGCAATAGACTTAAGTGTATGCTTGCAAATGCAAGACGCCTGACAGGTAAAATGGGGGAGTTAGAACTAGTAGCAATGAATGAGCAGTATGATATTATAGGTATTATGGAGACCTGGTGGGATGATACACATGACTGGGCAGTCAACTTGGAAGGCTATTCTCTCTTCAGGAGGGATAGGGTAAATAAAAGGGGAGGATGAGTAAGTCTTTATATTAAGCCAGAATTAAAACCAAGTATTATGGAAGTTATATATGAGAATATTGGGGATAATATAGAGGCATTGTGGGTGGACATATCCAGCGGAGAAAAAAGTTCAGAGAAGTTGCTGATAGGGATATGCTATAAACCGCCAGATATTAGTACGATTGAGGAAGTCCAACTTCTGCAGCAAATTGAAAAGGCTACACAACTAGGTCAAATTTTAATTATGGGGGATTTTAATTATCCGGACATTGATTGGAGTACTGAGACCTGCGGTACAGCTAGGGGAAATAGGTTTCTGAGCACGCTAAAAGACCATTACATGTCCCAATTAGTAGAGGAACCAACTAGGAACCGGACTATACTGGACCTAGTAATAACAAACAATGTTGACGTAATATCAAATATTCAAGTAAGGGAACACTTGGGAAACAGTGATCATAATATGGTCTCATTTGAAATTAGTTTCCAGAAGCAACGGTATAAGGGATCAACTAGGACTTTAGAAAGGAAAATTTTAATATGCTAAAGGAGTCTATAAAGAGCATAGACTGGGACAAAGCCTTTGAAGGCAAAAATACGGAAGAAAAGTGGGCTGTCTTTAAAATGTTGTTGGAAACATACACGTATAAGTTCATTCCTATGGAAAATAAATGTAAAAGAATTAAGTCTAAACCAATGTGGCTAAATAAAAAGGTAAGGGAAGAAATGCAAAGGAAGAAGCGTGCCTTTAAATTGTTTAAGTCTGAAGGGTCAGAGGCGTCCTTCTGTAGGTACAAGGAAGGTAATAAAACATGCAAAAAGGAAATTAGATTGGCTAAATTAGAAAATGAAAGGCACGTTGCAAAAGAAAGTAAGGCAAGCCCCCAAAAGTTTTTTAAGTATATAATTGGAAAAACGATTAAAAAAGATAATATAGGACCCCTAAGAAATGAGATGGGTGAATTGATAAATGATACTAAGGAAAAAGCAGAGGTATTAAACACTTTCTTTTCTTCAGTATTTATCAGAGAGGAACAAATGGCAGGAGTAATACATAAAAATGGAAATTAAACCATGCCATTAATTAATACTTGGTTGTCAGAGGAAGAAGTCCAAAGGCGACTGAAGAATATTAAGATAAATAAAGCTCCAGGTCCAGATGGCATACACCTTATGGAGTTAAACTCGGAAATAGCGAGACTGCTATTCTTAACTTTCAGAGATTCAATCTCATCAGGCTCAGTACCAAGGGATTGGCGAATAGCAGATGTGGTGCCATTGTTTAAAAAGGGGACGAGATCACGGCCGGGGAATTATAGACCTGTAAGCCTGACATCAATAGTGGGGAAACTACTGGAAGGTATTTTAAGGGACAGTATTCAGGATTACTTGGTACGCAATAAAATTATTAGTGGAAATCAACATGGATTTGTGAGGGATAGGTCATGTCAAACTAATCTAATTAGTTTCTACGAGGAAGTTAGTGGAAACTTAGACCAGGGCAGCACAGTAGATGTGGTCTACTTAGATTTTGCAAAGGCCTTTGATACAGTGCCACACAAGAGGCTGGTTTACAAAATAAGGGAACTGTGTCTAGGAATCAACATTTGTACTTGGATCGAAAACTGGTTAGAGAATAGGGAACAGAGAGTTGTGATAAATGGAACATTTTCTAATTGGTCAAAAGTCTTAAGTGGAGTTCCTCAAGGTTCCGTGCTGGGTCCACTCCTTTTTAATATATTTATTAATGACCTTGGTGATGGTTTAGAGAGTAAAGTTTCTATTTTTGCAGATGACACTAAACTCTGTAAGGTAATAAAATCAGAGCAAGATGTAGCTTCTCTACTGAGGGACTTAAATAAACTGGAGGATTGGGCGGCTAAATGGAATGAGGTTTAACACAGATAAATGTAAGGTTATGCATTCATCATCATCATCATCAACATTTATTTATATAGCGCCAGCAAATTCCGTAGCGCTTTACAATTGGGAACAAACATTGATAAAACAATACTGGGTAATACATACAGACAGAGAGGTAAGAGAACCCTGCCGCAAGCTTACAATCTATAGGACAATGGGAGTTAGAAACACAAGGGCATGTGCTACATCATATTGCACAATGGACCAGCTAGAGCGCAAAGGTAAAAGTATTGAGTGGGGTGTGTGTGTTGCAATGTTGGTCAGAGGGTTGTTGTCTTGCGTTAGCTGTGTAGAGGATGGTAATAGGGTAATCTAGGGAAATTAAGATGGTGGCTGAGGAATATCATAACCTTGTCTGAAGAGGTGGGTTTTCAGTGAATGCTTGAAGGTTTGAAGACTAGAGGAAAGTCTTACTGTGCGAGGGAGGGAATTCCACAACGTGGGTGCAGCCCGGAAAAAATCCCATAACCGAGAATGGAAGGATGTGATGAGAGTGGAGGAGAGACGTAGATCTTATGCAGAACGGAGGTGTCGAGTGGGGAGATATTTCGAGACAAGTGAGGAAATGTATTTCGGTGCAGATTTGTTGATGGCCTTGTATGTTAGTAGAAGAATTTTATATTGGATTCGTTGAAATACAGGCAGTCAATGTAGAGACTGACAGAGTGGCTCAGCAGAGGAATAACAGTTAGTAAGGAAAATCATTCTAGCCGCTGCGTGCAAAATAGATTGTAGGGGTTCAAGTCTGACTTTGGGAAGACCAGTAAGGAGGGAATTGCAATAGTCGATGCGGGAGATGATGAGTGCATGAATTAATGTTTTTGCGGTGTCTTGTGTCAGATATGTGCGTATTCTGGAAATGTTCTTTAGGTGTATGTAACATGATTTAGATATAGAGTTGATGTGGGGGATAAATGACAGTTGTGAATCAAGGATAACACCTAGGCAACAAGCTGCGGGGTGGGATTTATGGTCATGTTATCAACAGAAATTGAAATTAATCAATTGAAATTGAAATGTCAGGCAGGAAGCTTCTGTTTTTGGGTGGGAATATTATTAATTCAGTTTTTGACAGATTGAGTTTGAGTTGGTGAGAAGACATCCAAGATGAAATGGCAGAAAGACAGTCAGTAACGCGAGACAACACAGATGGTGAAAGATCAGGAGAGGATAGATAAATTTGTGTATCATCCGCATAGAGATGATACTGAAATCCAAAGGAGCTTATTAGTTTTCCAAGAGAAGTGGTGTAGATAGAGAATAGCAGAGGACCTAGGACTGAGCCTTGTGGTACTCCAACTGATAAAGGAAGCGGAGCAGAGGTGGATCCAGAGAAATTAACACTGAAAGAGCGATTAGATAGGTAGGATGAGAACCAGGATAGGACAGTGCCTTCAAGACCTAGGGATTGTAGCGTTTGTATGAGGAGAGAGTGGTCAACAGTGTCAAATGCAGCAGAGAGATCCAGGAGAATTAGAAGAGAGTAATGGTTATTATTTTTTGCTGTGATCAAATCATTGACAACCTTGGTCAGCGCAGTCTCTGTGGAGTGTTGAGAGCCTGACTGAAGAGGATCCAACAGGTTGTTTGCTGTAAGAAAGTGTGTGAGGCGAGTGTAGGCAATTTTCTCAAGAAGCTTGGAGGGGCATGGGAGCTGGGAGATGGGGCGGTAATTTACAAGAGAGTTAGGGTCAGAATTTTGTTTTTTTAAAATGTGAGTAATCACTGCATGCTTGAATAGTGATGGAAAAATACCAGTAGAAAGAGAGAGATTACAGATTTTAGTTAGAGGGGGAATGAGAACAGGAGACCGGGACATACCAATTTGTGAGGGAATGGGATCAAGAGGACAGGAGGTAGAGTAGGAAGATGAGAAGAGAGTAGAAACTTCCTCTTCATTTGTGGGATCAAATGAAGAGAGAGTGTCAGAGGGTGCTACAAAGGAATTGAGCCTGAATTGATTGAATGTCAAGGGAGATGATACCATTTCAAGCCTGATCTTATCAATTTTGTCCTTGAAATGCATTCAGGGATCAAAAACAAGAACGCAATCTATAAATTAAATGGAATTAATTTTGGAGAATCTATAATGGAAAAGGATTTGGGAGTGCTCATAGACAGTAGACTTAGCAATAGTGCTCAATGTCAAGCAGCAGCTGCAAGGGCAAACAAAGTATTGGCATGCATAAAAAGGGGCATAGATGCAAGGGAAGACAGTGTAATTTTTCCACTATATAAATCATTGGTAAGACCTCATCTTGAATATACAGTTCTGGGCACCACTCTATAAAAAAGATAATTTGGAACTAGAAAGGGTTCAGAAAAGGGCGACAAAATTGATAAAGGGTATGGAGTCATTAAGTTATGAGGAAAGGTTAGCCAGTTTAGGCATGTTTACTTTAGAAAAGAGGCGTCTAAGGGGAGATATGATTACTATGTACAAATACATTAGGGGTCAATACAGAGAGCTTTCATGGGAACTTTTTACCCCAAGGACCATACACAGGACACGTGGTCACCCCCTAAGGTTAGAGGAGAGAACATTTCACAACCAGCAAAGGAATGGGTTCTTTACAGTAAGGGCAGTCAAGATATGGAATTCACTGCCAGGGAAGGTCGTGATGGCAGATTAAATAGATATGTTTAAGAAAGGGTTAGACAAATTTTTAGCGGAAAAGTGTATCCAGGGATACGACCGTTAATTAAAATGAAGGATAGTAGTGGATATAGGGTAAAAATAGGACTGAAATATTGAGTCTGGGGGGATTATCACAATTGAACCAGATTGGCGGTTGCTTACTCTGGATCAATTTCAAATATAAGTGCAGGATCGTAGGAGATCCAAAATAGGTTGAACTTTATGGACTGGTGTCTTTTTTTCAACCTCATCAACTATGGTACCTGCTAGGTAGGGGCTCTCCAGACTTTTCCAACACACTGCCTTTAGCCCTCTAGTGCCAACACTGTGTCTGCTGTGAAAGATATTACTTTTGAGGTAACCCTAAAGTTGGGGATCCACTTTGCTGGTACTTGGCTGTGCTCCTCTAGTGGATGATGGATCTATCCCCCCTTTCTTGCTTCACACTGGCCTCTATTGCTCCTAGTTTAACCATGTTCTAGAATGCACTTAATAACTGATCACTAGGGGCCTGATTCATTAAGGATCTTAACTTAAGAAACTTCTTATTTAAGACTCCTGGACAAAACCATGTTACAATGCAAGGGGTGCAAATTAGTATTCTGTTTTGCACATAAGTTAAATACTCACTGTTTTTTCATGTAGCACACAAATATCAACTTTAAATGTCAGTGTACAAATAAGCTATCAAGTATTTGTGTGCTACATGAAAAAACAGTCAGTATTTAACTTATGTGCAAAACAGAATATTAATTTGCACCCCTTGCATTGTAACATGGTTTTGTCCAGGAGACTTAAATAAGAAGTTTCTTAAGTTAAGATCCTTAATGAATCAGGCCCCTAGTTATCAGTTATCTAGTGCATTCTAGAATATGATTGGTTGCAATTTGCAACATCTCCACTTCTTCCTACTCTGTTTTCAACCTGTTTTACAAGCAGCGTGCACATCCTTCTATAAAGGATCTCTAAAAGGAATTGGTCTTACATTTAATTAAGCTTAATAGCCACAATGTCAGGACCAATTGTAATATGCTTAACTCCTAGCAATTTTGACTATTGCAAGCGATGTTTAAATACTCTGGGATGCTGGCTACAAGCATTTATGGTAGAAGGGTATTCTGGTCCCTGTTCCTCTGATCAATCTTTGTGACATATGAGGTGGAGGTCATCTTCATGGTAACATCCAGACAATCAATAGAAGTACGTCACTCTCTCTCTCTCTCTCTCTCTCTCTCTCTCTCTCTCTCTCCCTATCTCTACTCTACCACAGATAACTACAAGAACATATTATTCTCAATATAGAGTAAAATGCAAGGGACTAATAGCAATGTTCAGTAAAACAAATATAATTACCTATGCTGCCTGGCTGTCTTTTGTGACTCGACTACCTAATTCTTCACTGCACCGACGTTGCTTAAATCCACATTTGAGTCAGTGAATGAAGCCCCTTCCCCAGTGATATCTGCAGTCACAAGATATGACATAAAGAAGTGTTCTGCTGGCTTTTAAACGACCATTGCCAGCAGCTAATTTGGTGTGCTAAAATCCCTGGGTGATTAAATGGAAGTATAGAAAATTTGAAGAAATAAAAAAATACCGAAAAGCAGATAAAACACTTAGTAGAGACTAATGGTTTTTTAGAGGTCTTGCTTGAGTTAATTAAATAGATTGACATCTTTACTAGGCTGAGAGTTCACTTGGCGTAATCTGTATTATTTCCACTAGATGGGGCAAGAGGACAGTTGATAATTAGCCTGCATTCACAGCTACAAGTGGTTGAAACCGTAATAATACATAGATATACCAAGCAATTCCCATCTCTGAACAGTAATCCTGATATTACCTATAAAATTGCATGGATGGCCTCTGTCGCTTTTGGACAATATAAATATTTTTCTGCTTCAGCTGTTACTGTTTATGTAGAGATGCTCCTGTACGCCTGCCATTGTTACAGTTACATCCGATTGTCACATTTACATCCTTACTTGGGTTAGAACTTGTATAATGACGGTTTCCTTACAAAGCAGCACTATTTCTATATGCATTATGAATATTTAGTTTTATCTGGCCACTTTCTTTTTCCAACCACTGTACATTACCCATACTTGCCAACTTTTCCTCGCTGATTTCAGGGAGATCCTGGGGGTAGTTGGCATGCAGGGGCGGGGCTTGATGAATCGCATCATTTTGGGCCTGCCCCCTAAATGGTTGTCACCATTTTGGACAATTACAGCAGGGGGCGGGGCTAAGATGATGCAATATTTGCGTCATTAAGCCTCCCCACTTATCTATTGCGGGGGCGAGATCTGGGAGGGTGACATTCCGTGAGAGTAGGCAACTATGCGTTAAAGAAAAGCAGCTAATGAATCTCTAGAGACTGAAGTGTCTTTTACATTTTTGTCTCCATTACTGAAGTCATGTTGTCTTACCTGTCAGTCTTTGATTAAATCTTGGTCTCCATGAAAATGGCCACCTCCATGGGCATCAATACATGGACATAGGACACAATTTCTGAACTGTGTCATCATGCCACAGATGACGAAGCCAACCACGTCTTGTACTGGCTCAGCATCAGGGAGAATGCCAGACTCTTCAGGGAGTGAGGGAGATCACCCCTATTTCAGGGAGTCTCCCTGACATTCAGGGAGAGTTGGCAAGTATGACATTACCTCTCTACACACCATACCAATGTTGACGCTTGTAGTTCTGGGAGTTGTTTTTTACTGTACGGATTCCCCCGGAGAAATCAGCGTCTGACTGAGCAGGTGCAGCTAGAGCACATTATGACAGAGGGACCCCACGCTCCCGTCTTTCTGTTAGGTCTGTAGTGTGACCAGCCCAGACTGGCATAGCATCATAGGCAAACCGAGGGGGGGGGGGTTCCTAGTGCCTGGAAACACCCCTCCAAGCCTGGTGCACTGTATAATTGAGGTGGCTGGACCCTGCCCCCGCTTCACACAGCTCTGCTCGAAAAGAGAGAGCTGCGTGCATCTAACAATAGTGCACGCAGCGTTGCCCATGTATATTATGGGGATAGGGGGAGTTGGAGAGCAGCCAAGCACTGTCTAATATTATAGCCACGCCCCCCATGCATGCTGGTCACGCCCACTGGCGGCGTGGTGTGGAAACCCCCCTCTACAAATCCTGCGTTTCCCCTGAGCATGGCTCTGGTTGCGACTTTTGCAGGTTGGGCCCTTGCCGCACCCCCCACCCCCCTCTCTATAGTTACTGGGGGGGAAACAATTTGTTTACTTATTTAAACATTTAACTAAAATTATCATCAAATAAAACCAACTTTCAAACCTCTGACAAGTGAGTAACACTGATTATCTGGTTACACTGGCACCTGTAATGGGGTGGGATATATTAGGCAGCGAGTCAGCAGTCAGTTCGTGAAGTTGATGTGCTGGAAGCAGGAAAAATGGGCAAATGTAAGGGTCTGAGCGACTTTGACAAGGGCCATATTGTGATGGCTAGAGGACTGGGTCAGAGCATCTCCAAAACAACAGGTCTTGTGGGAAGTTCCTGGTATGCAGTGTTTAGTACCTACCAAAATTGGTCCAAGGAAGGACAACCGGTTGACCGGCGACAGGGTCATGGGAGCCCAAGGCTCATTGATGCTCGTGGGGATTGAAGGCGCCCGTCTGGTCTAATCCCACAGAAGAGCTACTGTAGCACAAATTACTGAAAAAGCTGATTTTGATAGAAAGGTGTCAGAACACACAGTGCATCACAACTTGCTGTTTATGGGGCCGCAGACCGGTCAGAGTGCCCACCGATGACCCCTGTCCACTGCCAAAAGCGCCTACAATGAGCACATGAGCACCAGAACTAGACCATGGAGCAATAGAAGAAGGTGGCCTGGTCTGATGAATCATGTTTTCTTTTACATCATGTGGACGGCCGGGTGTGTGCATCGTTTACCTGGAGAAGAGATGGCACCAGGATGCACTATGGGAAGAAGACAAGCCGGCGGAGGCAGTGTGATGCTCTGGGCAATGTTCTGCTGGGAAACCTTGGGTCCTGGCATTCATGTGGATGTTACTTTGACACGTACCACCTACCTAAACAGTGTTGCAGACCATGTACACCCCTTCATGACAATGGTATTCCCTGACGGCAGTGGCCTCTTTCAGCAGGATAAATCGATCTGACACACTGCAAAAAGTGTTCAGGAATGGTTTGCGGAACATGGCAAAGAGTTCAAGGTGCTGACTTGGCCTCCAGATATGTATATATATAATATTCCTAGTGTGTGTGCACATACACGGAATACTAGTTATGTTGCTAATAGTTGGAATCCACCCTGTCAAAATCATACACTTGTGCCTGCTCGTGTGTTCATAAATAAAATTATTTTAAAAAATTAAAAAATGACACTTGTTATTTGCTAAGTAGTCACCAGGGTGCAGGCTGAGCCCAGATTTACTCATGGTCTCTGGATCTTCCTCACTACTACGTATATGCTTAAAAAAAATAGTACATTCATTCGTCCCTATTCTATTCCAGCCTCTCAGCTGCTTTCATGCATTTGTGTATTTAATCTGTATTTGTTTTAAAGAGTTCTGTTGCCAGAGGCCCTGAAGCATGACTGCACAGTGCTAAGCTAGCCATCACAAATACACAAGAACAATATCATACGTCTCTTAGGAGCCCTAGAACCCCTGGCATGCTGTATAATATCTATTCCCAATCCTCAGAACTCTGCATATTTAATAGAGCTTTATGAATATATTACAGTTTCAGAGTACAGCTACATAGGATACATTATGTGCCTGTCACCATCTATAGTCATTTGCTTCCTAATGTTATGGTTTATGGGTTGGGGGTATGCTGGTGGGAATGGGAGGAGTTGGGTAGGCTGGCCCAGGGTGGCTAGCGGTACAGTGCATAAAGGTAGCCCTTATCCCTCCTTTTTTATCCTTCCATTTCCTATGTTGCCTTCCCCATTCAACTTGTTTCCTGTTTGTTCCATATTTAAAATTCTAAATAAACGCCCATAAAAAAAAAAATCGGGTGATTACACAAGATTGACAGTGGGCATATGTGGTATTTACTATTTAAGGCTCTGCGTATTAGACTTAGCACCAAATATGGCTCAACTGCAGGAACGGATTAACCGCAGGGCTTTATGTGCTATAGCCCAGAAAAGCAAAAAAGTTATCTATGGATTAATGTACCTTATGTATGTTCAACAATTTGTAGTGCAATAGTTTGAAAACAAATGGTGGTTTATTAAGGTTAAAACAATGCTAACTGGTTATAATTGTAACAACCATTTATTATTTACCTATGCTAAAACCAATTAGCATTGTTTTAACCTTAATAAACCCCCATTTGTTTTCAAACTATTGCACTCCTACAAATTGTTGAACATACATAAGGTACATTAATCCATAGATATCTTTTTTGCTTTTTGAAAATACATTGTAGGTATATTAAAATAAACATTTGTCAAGCGATGTATGCCCAATCCAATATTACTGGGGGGCCCCCAGTAATGTCGGATTGGGCATACGTCGCTTGACAATTGGGGGCCACATAGTACCCCTAGCCCAGGGGCCTTCAGTGTCTTAATCAGTCCCTGCTCAACTGTGGGTATTTCAACACAAGACAAGTATAATACAAACAAACCAGGTGCAACTATATAAATACCAGGAATATTCAAGTGTGGAAAACTTTTTTAATTTTTTTTTTGTTTTTCCCCCCCAATAATAATAAAAACCTCTGGACTGTGATTTATGTGGAGCTCCTGTGAGGAAGTACAATGATTATGTGAAAATGATTCAGACTATGTGTCAGGCACCGTCCCCGCATTGTGTTAGGTGTCGTCGCAGGGACAGACGCCTTCTCTCCGCAGGAAGTGTGCACCTGTTGCCTAGCAACTGGACGTGACTTCCAGGTGCACAGTGTAAATGTGTCCGTTTCTAGGTGGTCAGCTGGAGTTACTTCACTGAACAATGGAATTGCTCAGGGTATATAAGGAGGACTCTTACACTACTCCAGTGCCAAAGTATTAGCTCACATCTAGGTCTCTTCCTGGTTCCAGTGTGCCACTAGTTCTTTTGAACCCCCTGGCTCTCCTCTATTTTGGATTTTCTGCTGCCGACCTTTTTGCCTGTTCCTGACCAGTTTGTCGCTACTTGATTCTGGTTCTCCTGATTTGACCCCGACTACCCTGACTATTCTCCGGCAACCCTGACTATTCTCCGGCTACCCTGACTATTCTCCGGCTACCCTGACCATTCTCCGGCTACCCTGACTATTCTCCGGCTACCCTGACTATTCTCCGGCTACCCTGACTATTCTCCGGCTACCCTGACTACTCTCCGGCTATCCTGATTATTCTCCGGCTACCCTGACTATTCCACGGCTACTCTGATTATTCTCCGACTACCCTGACCACTCTCCGGCTATCCTGACCACTCTCCGGCTATCCTGACCATTCTCCGGCTACCCTGACTATTCTCCGGCTACCCTGACCATTCTCTGGCTATCCTGACTATTCTTCGGCTACCCGGACCACTCTCCGGCTATCCTGACTATTCTCCGGCTACCCTGACTATTCTCCGGCTACCCTGACCACTCCATCTACCCTGACCATTCTCCGGCTACCCTGACCACTCTCCGTCTACCCTGACCACTCTCCGTCTACCCTGACCACTCTCCGTCTACCCTGACCATTCTCCGGCTATCCTGACTATTCTCCGGCTACCCTGACTATTCTCCGGCTACCCTGACCACTCTCCATCTACCCTGACCATTCTCCGGCTATCCTGACTATTCTCCGGCTACCCTGACCACTCTCCATCTACCCTGACCATTCTCCGGCTATCCTGACTATTCTCCGGCTACCCTGACCACTCTCCGGCTATCCTGACCATTCTCCGGCTATCCTGACTATTCTCCGGCTACCCTGACTATTCTTCTTCACGCGTTGGCTTCGTTCTGATCTCCAGGTTTGATGCCGGTTACCCTGACTATTCCTTGCCTCGTGTATTGGCTTTGTTTGGATCTCCAGGTTATGACCTCTGCTACCTTGAACATGCTTTACTAGTGTCTCCAGCTACCTAGCTTGTGGCTGGCTCTGAGGGCGATGTCCCAAGCAGCTTAGACCAAACCTCCTTGTTGGGGGTCTATGGTGAACACCAGGGATGTTTTAGACTCTGTGCCTCTTTGTCCACTAGCGTCAACTACTAGCAGGCAAATAGCCCATTTCCATTGGTTCGAGACACTATGCTGATGTCCAGTGGGCAAGTCACTTTGGCATAGGAAGTATGTCAAGTATCAAGTGCATTCGTAGAAATTAACTTGAGAAACGTGGGCACTTAAAAACCTTATTAGGTACCCAGTGGCTTCTAGATATGCCACAAGACAGAGGATTGAGAAACCCTGGTGTTGAAAAGTCTCAACTTTTCAACACCACTGGGACAGGTGACTTCTCCTCCACAGGAAGTCGCATCTGGTTGCCTAGCAGCCAGATACACCATGGGCGTTCTGCGCATTCGCTCCCCGTTGCCAGGCAACGGGACACTACTCTGAGACCTGGCGGCTGCTGCTAATGTCACCACCATCTTTCCCTTCCTGCACTATTTAAGGATGACTCTGGCACCACAAGGGTGCCAGAGTATTAGGCTTATCCCTTCTCCAGGCGTTTATGTTCCTGTGCTATGTCTGATCCCACGGTTCCTGACTCGGCTTGTTTTGATTCTCCTACGGGATTCTCCATTTGGCTCTGCAAGTCCTCTCTGCTATTTGACGCCGCCTGTTTGACTGGCTCCTCCTTGTGTACTGCGCAGACCACATGGCTTGACCTCGGCTTCCCCGACTATCCGCTAATTCCATCTATATTGCTGATTGCCCTCCTGGAGAACTGCGACCTGCGTGCCTCTTGCAGCTAAACCCAAACTCCCTTGCGGGGGTCCCTGTTGAAGACCAGCGGCACGTTAGACTCCGCGCCTCTGGATAGGTCTGTGTCAATATCAGCAGATAGCTCCAGTTACCTGACAACAAGTCTTTATCACCTTCAACGTAGTGACTTGACAACAAAACATCATTTGCAGACTTTTTATTTCAAAGACAGTAGCAGTATATGGAGTATAATACAGTTTATAGTGGAATCTAAAGACGGACTCTTCTTTGCATCTTTCATTATCTGAAACTAGCAAGTCCTTCTGAATTTGTGCAATATGAATATAATTAAACCTTATACAGATTGCCAAACCATCCATATTAAAGGCATAACATGCAATATATGTAACACATTACTTCTCAATAAAATACAAATTTTACATACACAAAGAATCAATATGAAACTTAAACATAACTTTTCAATAGATATTTCAGGGTGTTTGTACACAAATCTGGTAAGGAGACCTGCAGCTGTACATCACTACGAATATTCTGTTCACTAACATATGTGGTCAGTCATTCAGTGGAATTTCTCTCCATTCAGCAAGTGATGTTTATTTGCTCTTCACTGGTTAAAGGTACCAGTGATCAGGTCAGATGAAACAAGAAGAACAATTTTTCAATACAAGCCAGTACTTTATAAACAGTTTGGACACAGCCTCAAAGGGTCAGCGAGCCCCCTTGAAGTCTGAGCTATTTTTAGAACTAGGATGTTACCTGCTTATCCAAACATGGATTTGCATGCAATTCAAAGCTAACAATATTTACACTTATCTGTGATATCGTAAAAACCTTGCTGTGATTTCCTGCATCTTATTTCAGAGGCAGGATATCTACTAGCAAGTCAAAGGGTCTAATTAACACGAATGCTTTCTCTAGACAGTTGCAGAATACACATTCCCAAAGGAAGGTACAAACCCCAAACAAGTCATTTTCCCCACATCACAATACACAAAATACCTTATTGTATCAGATATATTCCTCCAGAAATAATGCATCTCCTCTAGCAAGGTTAAACAAGAAACAAATTTCTTCCCCTGGTCTCAGAAATTAAATATTTCCTTTACCAAAATATACACAATATTAAAAATAAGTGCATGTGCAATTATATAAATAAGCGCCCTGCGCTATTTCCTTTACATAAATTTATACCAGAAGTTATTTATAAGTGATCCAGTCACACAGCTGAAAAGTAGCCACTCCCAAATTCTTGATCATTAGCCTTCAGACTGCAGAATTCAAAGTAATCCACTGCAACGTCCAATGACAATCTAATCCACTGCAGCGTCCAATGACAATCTAATCCACTGCAGCGTCCAACGACAATCTAATCCCCTGCAGGTTTCAGCGGTAACCTAATCCAGTGCAGCGTTCAAGGTAAAAATAGGGCTCATTATTGCCATGTATTACCATTACATTTAAATTAAAAATGCGCATTAATCACCAGCACCGAATTAGACATCTGCTTTCATGGTATAACTTACTTTTGAGAGCTAAAATTTAATGGTGGCTGGTTGTTGTGTTTCAGTGCAAATTCTGCATGAAAATGCAATGTTATTAAATCAACCTTAGCATTCATTACAAATTCTCCGTTATAAAATTATTGTGGTCAGTGATTAACCTTCTGTCCTACTTTTTTGAGACACATGACTTGA
Organism: Mixophyes fleayi; assembly: GCF_038048845.1. Classification (NCBI taxonomy): domain Eukaryota; kingdom Metazoa; phylum Chordata; class Amphibia; order Anura; family Limnodynastidae; genus Mixophyes; species Mixophyes fleayi. The sequence continues at coordinate 22,071,016 of NC_134403.1, read as the reverse complement.
TTTTAACTTAATTACTTGACCTAGAGGGAGAATGGATAGCTATAGTCTGAATAAGATGTATAATAGCCTAATCAAAATTCTGCTAAGGCACAGCCAGCCCAAGGCTACTACAGAGAAGCAGATAAACTTATTTCTTAACAATCAGATGATCTGAGATTAATCACATGTAACGAGGACTCCTATTTAACCAGCGGCGATTAGATAAATGTGCTCCGCAATGCAGCAATGGTTTTACATTCCCTTATATGCCATTGGTAATGGAGTGAGAAAAGTTGGGGCCCCCGACCCAGAAGTTTGGACGTGATGGAAGATTCTAACCATGTGTTATATGCACAGTGGCAGGTTGAATCTGCAAATAGCTGGCACCTTAATAGTAGCCCATAATGTTCAATGGGAATGAAATAGAGGTCTTTCACAGAGTGCAAAGCGTCTGCTGCACAGTGCAAAAGCAGCTTTGTACCCCTTGATGTGATGGAATAGACTTTCGTTGAGGCGCGATGGTTTGCAGAGGAACAAATGTTTTCACAGCCAGTGGGACAGAGCACATAAGTGATAGCTCCTTGTTTTGATAAAGATAAAAGGATCACTTCAAGGGGCAATCTTTGCCATGTGAGGGGCACATAGCTATATCCACTGCGCAAATGGATGTCAGACCAGGGGTAAATGTTTCAAACTGAGAGTTTTCCGGTGGCTTTGAAAAACCAATCAGATTCTAGCTATCATTCATTTAGTACATTCTAAAAAATGACAGCTAGAATCTGATTGGTTGCTACAGGCAACATCTCCACTTTTCAAACCCGCCGGAAAACTCTCAGCTTGATACATTTACGGTTTGGAAAATTATTACTTGGTATAATGCTATAGCTCTTGTCACATGTTTCCCTCATTGCCTCAGGGAGCCTGACTTGTTGCATGTTCACTGAACCAGAGCTGACTGCATATGCTTGCAGCTTCCAAACTCCGCTCCAGTTCAGTAAGAGCCATATCTGGCACTAAGACTAATGTGATGAGCCTTATATGGTGGTGTGAGGATCTGTCGCAATACCAGCTACAGACAACAGGTGGCAGTGCACCGTCAACACTGACAAATTCATCATGTTTGGATTTGTTACAATACCAGCTACAGAAGACAGGTGGCAGTGCACTATCAACACCGACAAATTCATCATGTTTGGATTCGTTGCAATACCAGCTACAGGCAACAGGTGGCAGTGCACCGTCAACACTGACAAATTCATCATGTTTGGATTTGTTACAATACCAGCTACAGAAGACAGGTGGCAATGCACTATCAACACCGACAAATTCATCATGTTTGGATTCGTTGCAATACTAGCTACAGACAACAGGTGGCAGTGCACCGTCAATACTGACAAATGCATCATGTTTGGATTCGTTGCAATACCAGCTACAGACAACAGGTGGCAGTGCACCGTCAACACTGACAAATTCATCAAGTTTGGATTTGTTGCAATACCAGCTACAGAAGACAGGTGGCAGTGCACCATCACCACTGACACCTGTACATTCTTTTTCACTAACTGCAATCTGCACTTTGCTAAAGGTCAATTGAAATAAGCCTAAGAGACCTCACCTGTTTGTAGCTTTGATAAGAGTTCACTACCAATCTTTTACAGCTGCGATCATTGATACACATGCTGTACATTTACTACAGTATTATACTTTACAAGTGATGAATAAAAATGACTCAGATCATTATGCAAGGTAATGACAATATAAATGCCCAAAGGGCTCCTTTGAAAGGAAATGTCATCTCTATCCGAAACCAGCTCTTTATATTCGGCTGATGAATTGCAGGAGATTTGCATTCAGTCGACCGTTCTAAAAAAATAATATCTTCTTTTTGCATTCAAGAGGTTTCGTGCTCATGTCATGGTCACGCTTCATTCCGTCTATGAGTTGTTTAAATGTTAAACGGTCAGGAGGGTAAACGGTTGTCTCCCTAGAGTCGGGGGCAGCCCAAGGTTGATATTGTAAGCTCAGGCATCTGAGATTTCTCCCAGACAAAAGAAAACATGTCAGTTTTTCAAGATCCGGTATGATTCTCTCTTGTTCCCAGTGTAGAGAAAATGATGTAAATTAAAATAGAAAAGTAGTAGTAAAAACAAAAAAACTCTCAGATTTGTTTTATCTCAAACGGACAATACACAACCAGTTGTCTGTGCTGCTTTGGTTCTTTACGTATATTATGCTACACATTCATGTAAGTGTCATTTGTCAAATTTAATGTGCAAAATAAACTGCAAAACATGCGGACACAAAGGGGCACATTTAGAGTTAGCAAAAAAAAAGTGCACATTTACTCCTGGACAAACCATGTCGAAATGTAAGAGGTGCATATGCATTTATTTTTTTGCATGCATTGAAAATGATTGCTGCACACTTTTGCATGTAGCACACAAATACTGGATGCCCCCTAACAATGACCCCTTCCAACTTCAAATCTGTAAGGACAATTTAAATTTGACCCCCCCCCCTTTAACATGGTTTTGCCTAGGTAAAAATTAGCTCCTCTTTTTGATGAGGCTACTAGAGACCATACTTTTGTACAAAGTCACCTTTTTGACCACTTTTGGAGCACTTTTTGCACATAGGTACATACCACTTTACACTTTTGACTAGAGCCTGCATGCAAACGCTTTATGTAATCATTTGTGGGATTGTTGTGTAAGTTAAGAGTTCACATGCCAAAAAAAGATCTCCAACTCCACCCTACTATCACTTTTGGACCTTGGTTAAGTAAAAATTAAAAAAACTACTCTTTCAGTCTCATTTATGTCTTAAATAAGTCATGCCAGCTAGGTAGGATTTACCTGTTTGGAGCATGTAAGGGATAAAACCTTTGGCACCCTCAGTTCTGCCTATATACTGACCACATCCTGTGGACTTTTACTGACATAAGAGAATACATAATAAAAAAAAAAATACAAACCCAATAATATAACAAAAACAAAAACTAAATAATAAAATCAAAATAAAATAAAAAGAAAGTACTTTTAACATCTTTCAAAGCTTTTCAGCTCCATATGTAATGCTTCTAATAACATACTGGGAAAAGAAAGGTCTACTGAAAAAGACATCAAAAGGGGCTGGCTGAGCTTGGGGGCACTTGCCCCCAGGCTTGTCTCGTAGTGGGCTACTGGGGCTGGGTCACTGGATCACCTGCATTTATTTTCCTTTAAAATGTTCCCAATAGGCTGCTGAGACTCCCCCTCCCACGGGGCTAATATTTGCCAGCCAGCTCCTGGACATCAATATAGTTTATCACTGTGCAGAGATAAAGACCTAAACCATCTATTATAAATACTATGATATGATCCATTTGTTGTATAGCAGCTACCAGACTGCAGGAGGCACAAGTTATACTATACAGAGCTATATCTGGTGTACAGTCTAATATACAGAGCCTCATCTGTGTACAGTCTAATATGCAGAGCCTTATCTGGTGTACAGTATAATATGCAGAGCCTTATCTGGTGTACAGTATAATATACAGAGCCTTATCTGGTGTACAGTCTAATATACAGAGCCTCATCTGTGTACAGTATAATATACAGAGCCTTATCTGGTGTACAGTCTAATATGCAGAGCCTTATCTGGTGTACAGTCTAATATGCAGAGCCTTATCTGGTGTACAGTCTAATATACAGAGCCTTATCTGGTGTACAGTCTAATATGCAGAGCCTTATCTGGTGTACAGTCTAATATACAGAGCCTTATCTGGTGGACAGTCTAATATACAGAGCCTTATCTGGTGGACAGTATAATATACAGAGCCTTATCTGTGTACAGTCTAATATGCAGAGCCTTATCTGGTGTACAGTCTAATATACAGAGCCTTATCTGGTGTACAGTATAATATACAGAGCCTTATCTGATGTACAGTCTAATATACAGAGCCTTATCTGATGTACAGTCTAATATACAGAGCCTTATCTGGTGTACAGTCTAATATACAGAGCCTTATCTGGTGTACAGTCTAATATACAGAGCCTTATCTGGTGGACAGCCTAATACAGCCTCTGTCAGGATACAACACTTTGCTTCACTGCCCAGCGGTGACTGGGGAGAGCGCTAACGCAGAGATGGATTGCTTGAGGTTTTCATTAATCTTGCAGAAAAAAATTTTGACGCTCCCACTACTTCTCTTTTGGTGAATGGCCTAAGAGACTACAAAGGAGAGGTGACAAGGAGAACGTGTCGGCTGTCACATGTCGCCAGTGGTTTTTAACCTTGCACAAGACCACAAGAAATGTGTTTTTCAAGACTGGCCTACATTGGATGGTATCCAAGATGGAAACACATCAATACAAATTCCAAACTTTGCAGACAATTTTCTCCTATACATCTCCAACCCAAGGTCATAAATTCTTCCCTTCATAGCGAGGATTCAGGAATTTGAAAAAATCTCAGGCTTTTCAGTTAACTTAATTAATTACAACATTCCAAATCTAATGGAGAAATTAGCTTCCCAAATATAACCTTGTATAACCAAGCAGCTCAATTGCAATACTTGAGACACTAGCTCCATGACAAAGACAACTATGCCAATAACTCCTAGAGAACCATAGAGACACATCTCCTCACTAATACAAACCTAATAATGTTTCTTCACCAACATGACCAAGAGGTTCCCCAACATATCCTACACAACCCATTGCTAATAGCAGTCATGGCTGCTTTCCCCTTTAGCCAAATCGGGCATCAAAACTACTTACAGCTGAAAAATATTAAGTTATACGTTATTTAATTTGACCTTTCTCCTGGGATGAGGACACTCTCTGACTCTGCTCGGAATAATCCACTAGATGTCCTACTTCATATATTTCCCCCAAACCATAAGTAATTTCTCTGCATTATTATTTGTTAGATATCAGGCTCTGTTAGATTTCTTTGTGCTGCCACAGACAGTGAAATGTGTTTGAATGTATACTACAAGGCTTATTGATCACCACAAAGAAGGTTTTTGATAGGATTATCTGACAACCACACTTGTCCAAAATGTGACATCCCAATGGCCGAGCTTATCCATTGCCTCTGGTGCTGTCCTAAGATCAAACACTTACAGATCCAGATTTGGAGATTTGCCAATGGACATTTAGGGCTAGATTTACTAAGCTGCGGGTTTGAAAAAGTGGGGATGTTGCCTATAGCAACCAATCAGATTCTAGCTGTCATTTTGTAGAAGGTACTAAATAAATGAAAGCTAGACTCTGATTGGTTGCTATAGGCAACATCCTCACTTTTTCAAACCCGCAGCTTAGTAAATCTAGCCCTTAGTCAGTTACCTACTTTAACTCCGGATTGGGATATATTAGGGCATCCTTCCAACTGGAATAATATTTCTAAAGGCAGCAAAAATCTGCTGCCTGCTGTATTGTCAACTGCCTGAACAAACTGCCCTCCAAATGTGGATACATACGAACATTTTTCTTTTTATATTGGAAGAAATATACAAATGTTTAAGTACAACAATATATGTTAAATATTGTAATCAAACTCTTTAAGCTGAATATTTGCTTCAATAAAAAGAAAAAGAAAAACACAAATAGAAATTTGCTTCCATTTGTGTCTAGTTTCTGTTTCAGAAACTGCGACTTGATGATGCTTATGTCCGACAATAAAACGAACATACATCATAACATTCCGGCCAAACCGACCACTGATCCGCCCAGTCCATGCCCGTTTCTAGTGGAGCCACTCCCTTTTCTGCTAGACCAAGCCGCGGTTTTTCACCCAAAAACTGGGACTGTCTCATATATGCACTTTTACACTATGTTAGTAAATCAACCCCATGGTGTTCCAGAAAATATAAGCATATCAGTAAAAACATAAACTAAAGTAATAAAATATGAATGCAAAACTGTAAAATTAAATTAAAGCACCAGTATAATATGTTTAAAAATCTTAAATCAACGCCTTAACTAGTGGTTCCTGATATATAGTTTTCCAAATTTTAGTTACTCAACCTTGATTGGGTGAGGGCATCAAATTAAAGCCACAAATTTTTTTTCCTGCTGCAATATCTTTAACGGGTTTACCAACAACTGAAAGCCCCAATCAGCATGCAGATTCCTGTGTACACACTATGCACGATTTACAAGATTTACCTTCAGATCTGTGATCTTCATCTGCCATAACCATCACCTGAAAAGATTGTAACTCTGTAAACTCTATGGAGATCTGCCTACACTGCTGTTTGTGAGTGCATATACACTTCAGAATTTGTTCCATCGTATATAGTGGTTTTAGTCCGGTTATAAAATCAAAGGATGATACGATGAGCTTTGGTACGATAAAACATGATCGTGGGAGCATACACACTAATGCTATATCGGACCTAACAGTTGTTTATTGTGTGATTGGCTCGCCAATCAGGTGAAAAACCTGTAGTGTCTACCTAGCATGTGATTTTTTATCTCAGAAACGATTGGTGCTCCAATGTGTTGGTCAGGTGGAAAGGTTTTCAATTAGACCTCTCCACCAATTATGACTCTGCAAATGTTGATTACAAGTAGAGATGCTCAGGCTTGGTTTCCTGAGAACCGAATATACCCGAACTTAGCAGATCCCAGTAGGCTCGGCTCGGTACCTTCACTCTTTTCCGAATTTGAAAACGAGGCAAAATGTCATCCCAAGGACAATTCCATCTTGCACCATTTTTCTTTTCTGCCACTGCTGTGTGCCAATGTGTCCTAGATGTGCTAGGAACTGCCGTGTGTTTGTGTCATTGCTCTGTCGCTTACCATCCAGCCAGGTCGCTGCAGTCTTTGTCCGAAAGTGTATGAAAATAATATTGTGATCTGTGAGGTGGTCAAAATTAACTGCAAATGACTTGAAATTAGTGTTATTGAGGTTAAGAATAATGTATGAACAATAAAAGAGCAAAATTATGTGATTTTAGCATATTTTAGGATTTGTTCTAAAAAAAATATCCAAAACCAACACCAAAACCAAAACACGAAGCTAATCCAGATCCAAAACCAAAACCAGTTCACGGGGGTCAGTGAGCATCTCTAATTACAAAGCTCCTGAATCAGTAACAGCTATGGTAGTCAAACCGAAATTGTAAATATTTAATTATCAGCGATAAAGACTATAAAGTTCTACCGCACACAACGAATACGGTACAGTGCCTTTGTGTCCTAGTACTTCCAACAACTGCCGACTCTATCTTCTAAATGTGGCTAATTCTATAACTAATAATCCAGTGTTAACAGGTGTCTGAAGATTACAATCTGAAGCCAAAAATTTGAAGGGGCAAAATTGCTACTCTTCTGGGAAAACCAGAACTCATTGGAGAAGTAAATGTACAATGTCTGTTTTCATTTTGCCAACTCCTTGGTTGCAGTTTTGCCCTTAAGGATCTACTCTGGGTACCTATGGTGAATGGTGGAAAGTTAGCGTTTTATTTTCATGGTGACCATACCACTAGCTTGAGGTCAAGTAACTTGCTGGACCAGGTTTGGAACTTATATATTAAAGTTATCCTCCAGTTGAACCTAAGCCTCGATAGAATGGAAACACGTGGCAACTAGGAAAATATTGAAAACATTGCTTTATGTCCCGTTGAAAATCATTATTCATCTAATTCTATATTTTAGGTTAAACTGGACTAGCTCCTCCACTGGCACTTACCTTCAATGTTAACATTGTTCTAGTCTTTTAGTTGGAGTAGACCCTAGATGGGCTCCAGCTCCTCACATGTTCCTGAATATCTACAGGGCAGGACTGTGACCTAAGCATTGATTAGCCCAGGTCTACATTTGCTCAGTTTCAATGAATTGCTTCCACATATCGAGGTGAAAGGATTGCTGTCATGTTCAAGACTTGGAGATCTGATCCTATCAGGCTCATCCCCAAAATATGGAAGATCACTGCAGACGAGAAAACACTTGGGGGTAAATGTATTAAGCTCCGGGTTCTTCAACACCCGCGAGTTCGGCGTCTTCGGCGTTTAAATTTTAAGCGGCGCTGCCTTGTAAAGGGAAGTTTAAATGTGAATCCACACACAAAATGTCTGTTAGCTCCAGAGCTGGATGAAGGGGGGGACCCACGACACTCGGAGAGACGTCAGTGGTCTTATCGCCTGCAGCGGTCCACCACTGCTTTATCTCACTTAAATAATCTTGCCCTGCAAAATGAAGTCTTGCTTTTACATTTTGTGCAAAAGGAGGTACAAACATGTACTTAAACTGTACTAATCAAGGAAGGACTTCTGAGTCACCCAGCTCCTCCTAAGAGGCAATTTGCTCCCGTGTAGATAGGCCAACTTAGCCCGCAGATCCTTGTGCTTTCTGGTAAAAAGCATCTGCGCTGAGGTTTTGAACTTTTTATAAATGACCCTTAGGGGTATATTTACTTAACGCGGATTTGAAACAGTGGTGATGTTGCCTATAGCAACCAATCAGATTCTAATTATCATTTATTTAGTACATTCTACAAAATGACAGCTAGAATCTGATTGGTTGCCATAGGCAACATCTCCACTTTTTCAAATCTGCAGGTTAGTAAATATCATCATCATCATCATCAACATTTATTTATATGCCACCAGCAAATACCGTAGCGCTGTACAATTGGGAACAAACATTAATAAAACAATACTGGGTAATACAGACACACAGAGAGGTAAGAGAACCCTGCTCTCAAGCTTACAATCTATGGGACAATGGGAGTTTGATACACAAGGGCATGTGCTACATCATATTGCACATTGGACCAGCTAGAATGCAAAGGTAAAAGTATTGAGTGGGCTGTGTGATCAGTCACACAGCAATGTTGGTCACAGGGTTGTTGTCTTGTGTTAGCTGTGTGGTGATAATGATGAACTATGTTAAAGAACAGCGATCCCTCTTTTTGCTTTACAGTACATCTAGAACTCCAATTACTCTGTCCCTATTATCAGCTAAGGATGAGTCAGCTGCACATTTAATCCTCAGGAAGTGTTACGGCTGCATGAAAACAAGTGTTCCGGAGCTTCAAAAATCTCACTGCTCGCTTCACAACACAAACACAGTTACCAGCGACTCCACTAATTGGACAGCATCATTTCCCAAAGATTAAGAAACGTTAACATTTTAAATAGAATTAATCCCTGTTTCATTTTTTTTTTTCATACTCTTGAATTTTAGGCTCAGGAATACTCTCAATGGTCAGTGCGGCCGACCCTCCTTCCTAAACCGTTTGTCAGATTATTCCTGGTGTTTGACCATTAACCCTTTCACTGGCGCTGCGCTGAGCTGAGATTCTGACACGTCACATTACCACACACAGTGCGCCCCAGCCTATTATACAAGATACTGTCTGGGGGAATCTCTAAAAAGTGATGTACAGGTAATTGTGCTAAACAAATGAGTTTACTTTTGTTTTCTAAACTGTATTAGAGAAAAATTACAGAATCTGATTAGCTGATATAGGGGTAGATTTATCAAAGTGTCACCTAATGACTTGATCTCGGACTAGAAACACCTGGGTGACCTCACTTAAGATCAAAGTATGAATTAATTAACTACAAATGTTTTTTTAAAAAAATGAATATCCCTGATCATCATAAGAATCCGAAAATAGAGTTATATGTACCGTATATACTCGAGTATAAGTCGACCCGAATATAAGCCGAGGCACCTAATTATACCACAAAAAACTGGGAAGACTTATTGACTCGAGTATAAGCCTAGGGTGAGAAATGCAGCAGCTACTGGTAAATGCACAGCCTAAGGTCAGCATCTGTAATCCAGGTGACAGAAGTAACAAAGGCCAGGAGACACTTACAGAATGATTTACTGCCACCCAATGTGGTTATCTTCTGTCAGTAACCAGGGTCTGTGTTAAAAAACAGATTTTCCCAAAAGCGCCAAAATATATGTATACTGTAAGCACAAATTTAATCACAGTAGAGTTGTCCAACATACGTGATCAGTGCACTGATATAAGGTAACAATATCATACCACACATACATATACACAGCAAGTGCTGTAAGGACAAGTATGTTAGCATAAATATAGCCACTGTGCATTACAGTCCATGATATAATCATGTAACCAGGGTCCAGCTAGAAAAAGGGTAAAATCTCTGTAATCCCATGAAGCACAGTAGCAGAGCTCAGATAAGACAACAGTAGCTGTAAACGGACAACATACCAGTGTGAAGACTCATGCAGGCCCGATTCAACATGCGTGGGCTCTATGGGGCAGCGTTGTGTGTGACGAGGGAAAGAGCTTGATGAAACAGGAGAGATTGGTTATAGCAGCACTGTCCCCCCAATTACATCCAGGTATCGTGAAAGTTTACTTACGCCCGCAGTGAAACGCATGTGCGTTCCAAATGCCGAACTTCCTGTCAGTGGACAGGAAGTTCGGCATTTGGAACGCACATGCGTTCCACTGCAGAAGTTAAGAGCCAAGGCACCGGAGACCAGGTAAGTTCACCCGTGTATAAGCCGAGGGGGGCTTTTTCAGCATAGAAAAATATGCTGAAAAACTCGGCTTATACACGAGTATATACGGTAATTCAGATGGAATAATGAATTAAACGGTGGTACTCGTTACCACAGCACTATCAACCCCTACAAAGGTTTTAACCGATTTTACGTTCCCCACCTGAATTAGACCTATATTAATAACATATCCTAGGAAAAAAAAGGGCTGCAAAATACACATGGAGGTCATAGAAAAGAACATGCTACACGCAGAAAAAATATCCAAAATATAAGATTCTGTAATAGAAATTGTAATCTCTCTCAAATAACCACTTTTAAATCACTCAGATCTAGAATGGCGAGAGTAAATGCAAACTTTCTGTAGCTTTCCAAATATTCACATAATTAGGGACAAATCATTAGTCCCAAATGGTGTAATTGGGCTGAATAGCAAAGTTAGGGGTCTATTTATTATGCAAAATTTTTGATTAAAATTCGCATTTTTTAAGTATCCTATTGATTCATAACTATGGGGTAACAGCAGATATCATAGATATCTGTTGCGGTCCCACTGGTATCGTACGCAATCTTCCATTTAATCCTATAGGAAGAGCATTTCAGTAGAGGAAAGTTCGTGTCCCTCACCCCACCTTACCTTATCACAAAGGTGGCTTTGTGGCATGCGTGGCCTAAGGTTTTCGGGTGGATCATGCGCAGGTCTATTTTACAACAGTTGTCTGCATCGCGATTGCAGAAAAAGTGCAGCGATTAGGTAAGTTGTGTTCACCGGGATAGGCATTTATCATAAGTGCTGTACCTGCAGAACACTTTTAATAAATGCTCACAATCTTTCATTCCTTATCATTGCCAAAAGGAATGAAGATGATTGTGTCAAAAATGCGCTTGTTAATAAATATGCCTCTTAGAGTGTATTATTATTCTCAGCAGAAAAGTGCAGAGTGACTATAAGTAGAAAACTGTATCTCTGATCTTCCTTCCGAAGCCAGAATAAGCTTTGCTAGAAGCCAATATCTTACTTGGTAGCTCCGGTAGAAAAGTAAAGCAATGTTTGAATAATCCTCTGGCTCAGGAGAAAAAACTGAAATCAGCAGTTTTTACGCGTTTCACCACTTGCTAGCGATTTCTTTAGAAGCAGGAAAAGTGTACAAGCTTGTTTTCTATTTAAAGTGCTTTAAACCAATCAGTTTTTACAACACAACTCATCACAACTGACAGCAACAGTGTTGAAAACAGCCAAGAGAGTTAATCTAGAGATATATTAATGACAACAATATAACATAGTAACATAGTAACATAGTTGATGAGGTTGAAAAAAGACACCAGTCCATCAAGTTCAACCTATTTTGGATCTCCTGCGATCCTGCACTTATATTTGAAATTACTCCGGAGTAGGCAACCGCCCATCTGTTTCAATTTTGAAAATCCCCCCAGACTCAATATTGCAATCCAATTTTTACCCTATATCCACTACTATCCTTTATTTTAAATTAACGGTCGTATCCCTGGATACACCTTTCCGCTAAAAATTTGTCTAACCCTTTCTTAAACATATCTATTGAATCTGCCATCACAACCTTCCCTGGCAATGAATTCCATATCTTGACTGCCCTTACTGTAAAGAACCCCTTCCATTGCTGGTTGTGAAATTTCCTCTCCTCTAACCTTAGGGGATGACCACGTGTCCTGTGTATGGTCCTTGGGGTAAAAAGTTCCCATAACAATATATATGGATGATTTCCAAACCAATCCCGAGTAAAAAGAAAAAGGTGTTTATAAATACTAATATGCATATGCCATTGAGGACAAAATAAAACACAATGTTAAATTTTTCAATATGCAATATTTTTAAACGAATGTACTGCCATACTATGGTACCACAATGGTCTGGTTAAAGAATGATCAGAATTTATAGATGTGCTCTCACTGATGTTATCGGAAATCTACATAGCTATTATATGACATTGGTTACAAGTGTGACAATCCCTCACGGGCACATTTTATGACATTAAAGAAGTGTAATAGAGTTGTCGTTAGATCCTTAATCAATGAAATTAACTATCTAACTTGTACATTGCTGTAGTGTCCAATCACACTGCTGTTCTTTAATCTGTGTGACATAGCAACCGTTCAATATCCAATTAACCACCAATCCACAGTTCTAAGTAATAAATCTAAACAGATCTAACTGCTCTATGGCGTTGACCAGTGAGTCAATAAAGAATTAGGCATAGAATTCAAATAAAATATCTATCTACTTTCAGAGACTTAACACAACAAACTGAAAAAAATCAAAGTGTTGGAAACTAAGATGTTGATATTTAGCTTTTGTAGCTCTTAGTGTATTACTTGTCACTCACCGGACCGTGAGTGCCTCTGCGCTGGTGCGTGGTTCTCTAGCCTTCCTGCCGGCGTCTGTCCTGAGCCGCGGCCGTCCGCCATCTTGATGGACTGCGCATGCGCAGCATCCAAGAACTTATGACCTTTGCTTTTAATCTAATAGGTGGATCAGGCACCTCTCCCTATTTAAGGCACCTGTGCTCATTACATCGTTGCCTGATCTTGAGTCTCATTCCCTGTGAGTCTCTGAAGGTGTCTTCTGTGTTCTGCTAGTGTCTTCAGCTTCCTGCTGATTACCTAATCTACTCATCAGTGGTTTCCATACCCGCTACTGATTCCTTCACCTGCTCACGTCCACCCTGGTCTCCGTGGCTCAAACCTGCCTTTCCACTATAGATGCAAGTCGCTGACTCGTCTACCAATATAGCTGCAAGTCGCTGACTCATCTACCAGAATAGCTGCAAGTCACTGACTATCATCAATTCCATTCGCATCCTCTCTCCATCTGCTGTTATATACGTTCCACTATTCACCCTACTACCAGAGGACCGCTGAGCAAACTCCGCCCCTCTGGTAAGCATAGTAAACTGGTGAAATCCTGGGCAAAACTCCTAGTGCCCGTGACATTACTATTGTAGTGTTCGTATTGTCACTACCAATAAATATTGTTCACTGCGATCAATGTGGTTCCAAAGCACAAAAGAGATTTAATAGAAAGATGTAACAAATTACTATAATAAAATAAAGTGCAGCCGAAACATAGGCAGCACACTGGATCCAGCTAATATTCAGTCCTGAAGTCTGTGGTCAAAGTAGACTGAATGGTGGTCTCGGTGTCTGGTTTATGTACAATTTGTGTTACATAAAAAACAGTAATGATGTCATAAAGTAAACAAGATAATTGTAAAAGCATTCTCCATTGGGTCAGGATTTAGGACAGTCCAGTACAATGCAGGTCATAGGTCGGTTCAAATGATGCTCTCCGAGGGTGAGGGGAAACCACTCCAACTGTTGTATACGTGTCTTCACTCAGGAGCCCGACGAAATACTGGTTCAAATTAGCCTATTAGCATTTCAAACACATTATCATTTTGAGCATTAATCCTTTATCATCCATAACTAGCGTACGCAGGGTGCGATCGCTTAGCCCGGCGGTTCCCAAAGTGTGCGCCGCGGCTCCCAGGGGTGCCGCGGCGCTGTCACTGGGGTGCCGCGAGCCAGACATAAAAAAAAGAGAAGACAGAAACTTACCAATCAGCGCGGTGCCGGGACCCAGCAGCCTCCTCTCTCCCGCAGCAGCTTGTCACTGACGTCTATATTCAGTGACAGCTGCGGGAGAGAGGAGGCTGCTGGGTCCCGGCGCCGCGCTGATTGGTAAGTTTCTGTCTTCTCTTTTTTTTATGTCTGGCGTGGGGCAGAGTGAAAAGGATGGTGGCACCAGAGGGGGACAGTGTGGAAGCGGAGGGGGACAGTGTGGAAGCAGAGGGGGACAGTGTGGAAGCAGAGGGAGTCAGTGGACAGCGGAGGGGGACAGTGGACAGCGGAGGGGGACAGGGTGACAGGTGGCAGCAGAGGGGGACAGTGTGGCAGCCGAGGGGGACAGTGTGGAAGCGGAGGGGGACAGTGTGGCAGCGGAGGGGGACAGGGTGACAGCGGAGTGGAACAGGTGGCACCGGAGGGGGACAGTGTGGCAGCGGAGGGGGACAGTGTGGCAACGGAGGGGGACAGGTGGCAGCAGAGGGGGACAGGTGGCAGCGGAGGGGGACAGTGTGGCAGCGGAGGGGGACAGGTGGCAGCAGAGGGGGACAGGTGGCAGCAGAGGGGGACAGTGTGACAGTGGAGGGGGACAGCAGGCAGCAGAGGGGGACAGTGTGACAGCGGAGAAGGACAGCGGGCAGCGGAGGGGGACAGTGTGGCAGCAGAGGGCGACAGTGGGCAGCAGAGGGGGACAGTGTGACAGCGGAGGGGGACAGTGTGACAGCAGAGGGGGACAGTGGGCAGCAGAGGGGGCCAACGTGACAGAGGGCTGCAGATGGGGCAGCGTGCCTGGGGGTAGAGGAGGGGGACAGCGTGGCAGAGGGCAGAGGAGGGGACAGCGTGACAGAGGGCAGAGGAGGGGGACAGCGTGACAGAGGGCAGAGGGGGCAGCGTGAGAGAGGGCAGAGGATGGGGGACAGCGTGACAGAGGGCAGAGGAGGGAACAGCGTGACAGAGGGGGCAGAGTGCCTGGATGCAGAGGTGGCAGAGTGCCTTGATACAGAGGGGGCAGAGTGCCTGGATACAGAGGGGGCAGAGTGTCTGGATGCAGAGGGGGCAGTGTCCCTGGATGCAGAGGGGGCAGTGTCTCTGGATGCAGAGGGGCATTTTTGCATACAACTAAATAAGTATTTTTGTCGTGACCTAAATACTTATTACAATTTTTTGACCCAACTACTTCTAAAACAGGACTGCTCAGTAATTATTTTGGAGGGGTGCCTTGAAAAAATTTGGAGACTCTAAGGGTGCCGTGAACTGCAAAAGTTGGGAACCACTGGCTTAGCCTATAGTAGCTGATTTCTGATGGTAAAATGTGGCTTAATATGACACTATTAGCCTTAGATGTCTTTGAAGAAGTTCTAGCATTATTATATTACACTATTAAATCTATTACATTTGAATATAAAGGACTACAGTATGTGCTGGAACTTTAGTAAAGTGAACTAATAACAAATGTATGTGCGAGTGTAAGTGTGTTTATATGTGTTCGCTAATATGGTTACATAAATAGCCCTTCCACGCTGTAGCGTACCATTCGCTTATTTCACATAAAATAAATTCAATCGATGTTTATTAATTTGAAGCGACTTCCTCCAATTATTTGACTTTCACACTATGGGCTAGATTTAACTGCAGGTTTGAAAAGTGGAGATGTTGCCTATAGCAACCAATCAGATTCTAGCTTTCATTTATTTAGTGCATTCTACAAAATGACAGCTAGAATCTGATTGGTTGCTATAGGCAACATCTCCACTTTTTCAAACCCGCAGTTTAGTAAATATACCCTTATGTATCAGACACAGATAATAGTGGGTAAAAAAATCTTAATATAGTAATCTTCAATGACCATGGAAAACAGACGTCGGTCAATCATTCAAAAGCCAGCAATGTGATCTTCATCATCATCATCATCATCATCATCATTTATTTATATAGCAGGGCAAATTCTGTAGCGCTTTAAATTAGAAGTAATCATAACGAATACTGCACTGATCTGAGGTTGGCAGTATTGATTTAAAATCATATTAACAGTGCACCTTACAATTTAATTAATATATTTGTGATGTAGCCACATTAACTAAAACAATAAGCAATAATAACAGATGTGTAATATAAAGAGAAGATTTTATTAATATATTATTACCAAGTGCATTGCTGTAAAATCCAAAATTTAAGACAAACTAACCCCTACTATTATATAGATTAATAAAAAAGGAAAATACATTAAAATATTCAAATATCATTAAGATCCGCTGTGTCATTCAAATCATCAGGATAGTACATAACAAGATTAAACAAGATTAAAAATCCAAAATGCCAAATCCAAATGTTTATTACCCCCTGATTGTGGATTTAATAGAATTAATACCTGTCAACTGGAGGACATTGGGGTTACTTTAATGATGTTTGGAGAAATGTCTGGATTCAAGTCGGGCCTGATTCAAGTTGGGGCACAAAGTTGTGTTGAAAAAGAGTACGCAACTTGTGGACAGTTCCGCCCGTATTAAAGTCAGTGTTTCTCCTTTCATTACGTTGTCCTACATGACACAATTCTTTCCTGGTTCACTTATTCCTACCTATTGAACCGCTTCTTTAGTGTTTCTAAACCCCCCCTCATTTCCATTATCTATTGGGGTCCGAGAACACCTGTACACCTCTTCTCCCTAATTTGGTCATTTGATCTCCAGTACCACCTCTACACTAACGACACAGAAATCTTTATCTCTTACCCAACATGTTCAAAACAAAACTTATTATCATACTTTCAGCCATAGTTACCACATCCCCTCAAATCTCCATCACCGTCAATAACCCCACAATCTGCTTTTCTTCTCACATCTAGACCATCTCCCAGTGCTATTGACTACACCTTAAAACATTGCCAGAATATACCCTTTTCTTACCCAACATGCTACCAAAACTCTTATCCAAACTCTCATCATCTCTGTGTTCCAGGTCCCGGCTTGTTATTGGACTACCCTACTGCTTATTGATTTTGTACCTTGCTACCGCCAGTGTATCGGTCCTCATCTAGCTGACCTGCTGTTGGATTTTCCTTTTTCTCCGCTGTGTTACGCCTAGTGGCTGATCAGAGGACCACGACCTGCATGTTCCCAGCCGCAAAAGTCCATCCTGCATTGGTGAGGACCGGGGGACCCGATAGAGTCCCCGCCTCTGTTTCTCCAGCGTTAAACCAGGCTAACACGTGTTTCCATCACCCCTCCTGAGACAATCGTTATACCCATGCTGCTCCCTACCGCACCCAATAAGGGTTTCCCGCAGCCTTCAAATCTTTAGATGCTCTCTGAAAACCCATCTCTTTTTTATAGCTTACCTTATCCCCGATAACACTATTCACACTAATGCACCCTCACAGTTGTCCTAATCTCCACTCTGAGCCACACTCACTCCTCTTGTTTCAGCTGTGCCCTCTTCCCTTTAGAATGTAAGCTCTCTAATGAGCAGGGTCCTCCATACCCTTTGTTTTCATGTTTGCATTTATTTTGTCTACCTTGTATGTCCTGCTTTATGTATGTCCAGTTTTCTCTACTGTACGGCGATGCAGAGCACTGTGGCTCCTTACAAATCTACAATTATACTAATACGAATACGAATTGCATAGGGACGGAAATACACTCTGTATAAACAGTGCATAATTTCCATAAGTGTAGACACACATACAGGCTGAAGTATTATTTAGGAGCATTTGCACTATATTTACTATTTGCATATTTACAATCAATTCACATCGGAACCCACGTAACTTTTATATGAAATATAGAAATTAAAATACCAGCTGCTAACAATATAATAACAAAATTAAAAAAAATAACTATATGTTTTTCAATGTAATCCATATAATTTAGAATTGTTTTAATATAACTAATTAAATCAATCATCAATGAATACAGTTGTTCTGTGATAGATACTGAGACGCATACGTGAAATGTAGTAACTAAAGACAATGCCGTCAGTCATCATATGAGTAGCATGTGCAAAAGATATTGCTGCAAACAATTGTGCTTGGAATTTTGAAATTTTAACATACCCTTACTGTACATGGTCTACGCTAGACCGACCCTTCCTTCACCTACTCTGCCTCTCACTCGTAAGGGGTCGTGTCAGTTGTATGCAGATATGAATTACATACAATTGCGTGCATGTGCGTAAGTTCGTTTTCTGGGCATGCAAGATGTGAAATCAGATGCGCTATGCAGATGATCGAATGTCCGTAATTAAATCAGACCATGAGGTCTATTTACTAAACTGCGGGTTTGAAAAAGTGGAGATGTTTGCTAATAGCAACCAATCAGATTCTAGCTGTCATTTTGTAGACTGCACTAAATAAATGATAACTAGAATCTGATTGGTTGCTATAGGCAACATCTCCACTTTTTCAAAGTAAATATACCCCCTGGTGTCTATAGATTCTAAGATCTATAGATCCTAAGTTCTAAAAACAATCTTTTTTAAAGGCTGTGTGTTATAAGCCTTTCATTGTGGGCTGCATTCACATTCTATAATATAGATTTTATAGATAGCATTAAAATTAATTTACTCTTTTACTGTCATTTTTTTATTCATTGAACTAAACTAAAATTCACAGGCCCTCTTATTGCTTTATATACATGTGACCCAGACACTGCTCCCACTTGTAAAGCACTGCTTCAGTTCAGTGGCTAACCAATTGGTTTCTAAGTGAATATTTGTATAGTCTGAACAGCTTTTGTTCACTACATGAAAACTGGGAACTAAAAATTCTTCAAGCTGTTTCATTTTTTAAAAACAACAACAGGATGATTGGATAATACTCATTAAGTATGGTCTTGTTTTAAAATCGAAAAATGTTTTCCTAACGTTTTCTTAATCTGATTGAAGATTCTGTTGAGCTTGAAGACGAAGGCTATAGACCTATTGGAGGAAGAAGGAGAATCAAAATACGTTTTAGAGAAGAAATAATTTCTATCCAATTTCATATAATCTACAAAAGCTTCCTTTAGCAAAGTTGATGGGAAGTATGTTTCTTCATTGGCCACCATCATTGGCTTGTTGTACAAGATCACTCTCTCGTGAACAATTCCTTCCGATCCCTCTCAATTGTCCTTTTGGAATATTGAATACCCATGTTCTATAAAGATGACTGTGATAGTGCAGATAATTATGTGAATCATTGGATTTCTGGTAAGTCTTGGTACATATAGCTTCATTACTCACCGAGAGGTTGATATCCAATAGGTTCATCTCTGAAAAAGTGAAAATTGATGTGAGCTTTTTGAAATTTTAGAAGATCATCTATATATCTTCCATAGAATACCATGCTTGTATTGAAAGGACCACCCACATGTACTGGTGTTCTAAAATTCACAATACCCAAAATTATTGCTTGACCCGGTGAGCGATTTGTGAATTTGTGGAAGATAATAGTAAGTGGGGGTGATAGGGTTAACAATAATCAAACTGTGTCATTCCTCTTTACATCACCCCGTGGTTAAAGCATGATTAAATAAATCTTCAAGTTTGGAGCAATAAAATTAAGCGTGATCGTATGCTAATTTTATATAAAGTGTATTATCACTTAGCTGTTGCTCAGCTACAGAAAGGAATCTTGATTATATTAAAATCCCTTCCCTTATCAACTGCTTCTGTAATAATACAATCAGATGCCATTATTTTAATAATGTTTTTTATTTCCGTTTTATTTTTTGGGCATCCTTACAGCAAATGGACCTAAAATCTTCCATTACGACTCTATAGAAGCTTTGAATGTAAGTACTACTGTAGTGTCGAGGATACAAATCTGATTCAAATTTGAATTTAACACTAATTGTCTTTTTCCTCATAAAATTTCCTCATGCAGTTGAACATTATTTTACCAGCCTGTGTCCCCCACACATAACAATATACATGGCTTTTCAATTCTCCAGTTTCTCCCACATTTTGGAGCCTGATTCATTAAGGATCTTAAATTAAGAAGTTTCTTATTTAAATCTCCTGGACAAAACCATGTTACAATGCAAGGGGTGCAAATTAGTATTCTGTTTTGCACATAAGTTAAATACTGACAGTTTTTTCATGTAGCACACAAATACTTGATAGCTTATTTGTACACTGAAATGTAAAGTTGATATTTGTGTGCTACATGAAAAAACAGTCAGTATTTAACTTATGTGCAAAACAGAAAACTTATTTGCACCCCTTGCATTGTAACATGGTTGTGTCCAGGAGACTGAAATAAGAAGTTTCTTAAGTTAAGATCCTTAATGAATCATGCCCATTGCCCTTATAGTATAAACTACCCGTAACAGCTTGACACTTCCTTTCTTTCTGGTACCTTGATCTAATTTGTTAAAATGCCCATAGCGTGTAGCGATTCCAATGCCCAATTAGATCATGTTGAACTGGCTTAAAAATTGCACCTTGTGTGGACTCAAAATCCGACTTTTTGGACTGAGCGCTGAATGACGGAATCTGTCCAATTGGCTACTTTCTGTGCAATATGCATAGGCAAACCGAGGGGGGTTTCCTAGTGCCTGGAAACCCCCACCCAAGTCTGGGGCACTGTATAATTGAGGTGGCTGGACCCTGCTCCCGCTTCACACAGCTCTGCTTGAAACAGTAGTGCACGCAGCATTGCTCATGTATATTATAGGGATAGGAAGAGTTGGAGAGCAGCCAAGCACTGTCTAAAATTATAGCTACGCCCCCATGCTTGCTAGTCACACCCACTGGTGGCGTGGTGTGGAAACCCCACTCTACAAATCCTGCGCTTGCCCCTGGTATGAAATGTCAAGATTTGATTGACCAAAATGTAAAAGTCAGATCTGATGAGACCAATGGCTGACCTTTTGGTTTTGTAATCAGGTAACTTGGCCTAACACATAAATGATCGGGTTTGTGTAATTTGAACATGTATATGGGTTGCAAAATTGCTTACAGATCTGGCTGCTCTGTGATTAGGACCTGATATAACAGTATGTGGCCAATTTGGAGCATTGAATTGAGAGACTCTTTAGTTGTCCCCTGGAGCTGGCTGATTGTCAGTCCCAGCAAAATAGAACATGTGACAAAATTAATCCACACAAATCAATGCACAGAGAACATTTGCAAAACTTCTAAAAAGTGCACATATTCAGAAATTTTCTATTCTATTGTATAGACGTTTCCAAATAAAGAGCACTGCCATTATTAATGAATTCATAATAACGCAGATTGACTCAAGTAATCTATAATCTTTCCTTTCTGGCAACCTGCACTAGCGGGATTAGTGTTGCTTTTCCAAGATGCTAAAAAGACTTTAATACATTTCTCTTTGTTCCAGGTTCCATTGAACGGATCACATGTTTATTAAATCACAGGCCATGAGGTGCGTTGTAGACGCTCTAATTACGCTTATTGAACACACACAAGAAACGTGGACTCATTTATTGTTTAATTGTAGTTAATCCCTCTATTCACACAGAGACGACTCAAGCGGAGATATTTTTTACATTTTTGTTCCCAAAAGAATGTCAACTTAAAAGAAACAGTTTGTTCACATCTTCAAGTAAAAGTTATTTTTTTTCTTACGTCAGCTGAACTTCTCGACTGTTAAACTTGTAAAGCCTCTATCTATAGGATGCTTGCCAGACATTCAAGTCCAGATAAAACACAACATGTAAGTCCACCCTCCCGTATCTGACTTTCCAAGAGGCATTTCCACGACTCAGGAGACAAGCAGCTCTGCTCCCGATTGTAGTTGCCAAAGAAAATCACTTTGTTTAAATAACGTCATTAGCATCAGGGCCTGGGGTTATTTTATGGCTTAAGTTCTTTTTTCTTTAACATTATGGGGTTTGGCTTAAAATTATTATTATTATTATTATTATCGTTTATTTGTTAGGCGACACAAGATTTCCGCAGCGCCGTACACAGTACAAACAGTGGACTTTACAGGGTGAAACAGTACAGAACAATAAACAAAAATACCAATACTTCGGAAACTCCAGGCAGGCTAATGCAGTACAGATGGAGCAGAAGAACAGGTATGGAGACAGGAGGGAAGAGGGCCCTGCTCATACTAGCTTACATCCTAAGGGAGGGTAAACAGAACAGGCACAAAGGGAGCCAGTTGAAGTATGGGAGAGAGAAAAGGAGGAGAGGAGAGAGCGGGAGAACGAGAAGAGAAGATGAGGGAGTTAAGTGGATGGTTGGTAGGCTTTAAGGAACAAGTGAGTTTTAAGTGCCTGTTTGAAGGAGCACAGATTAGGAGAGAGACGGATGGAGCGAGGGAGGTAGTTCCAGTGAAGGGGGGCCGCACGGGAGAAGTTTTGGATTCTGGAGTGGGAAGAGGTGATCAGAGTGGAGGAGAGGCAGCGATCATTGGCCGAGCGCAGGGAGTTGGCAGGAGTGTGAATGGAGAGGAGGTTAGAGATATAAGGGTCAGTAGAGTGGGAGAGAGAGCCTTGTAAGTGGTGGTGAGGAGTTTGAAAAGGATTCTGTAGGGGAAGGTGAGCCAGTGTAAGGCGAGACAGAGAGGGAAGGCAGAGGAGGAGCGGCGAGAAAGGAAGATGAGTCTTGTAGTCGCATTGAATATAGATCGGAGGAGGGCGAGATTGAAGTGGGGGAGGCCAGGAAGGAGGAGGGTTTGCCTTGGATAGAGGTTTAGAGTTACGATAGAGTTTATCAGGATTCTAACAGATTTAATAGCTTATCAGCCTGATTAGCGCTGGCAGAAACAGTGACGTGGAGACGAACCAGGGACTCATGTAAGGGCGTTTCGGCTTTGCTGCTGGTAGGTTTTCCCTGACCACCGTTGTGACTAGCTTGTGACAGATGAAAGGAGGGTCTGCTTAATGCAGCTGGGACTAGTACACAGATGGACTGCAGAGTGCCAAATCGGATAACAGAAGGGAGTGTCAAAACAGGAACAGAAGCCGTAGCAAGCGACAGGCATCAGAGGAGCTAAGGAATGGTCTGAGTCAGAATTCACAGATATCACAATCACAAGTTGTGCAGGAATGCTGGAGTACAGATATAAGCCAAATACTCTGGCCCAGAATTGTGCACAGAACAGGTTTAAAAAGGTGGGCTGAATGTTGGTTGGGCCTCTGGCCAGCGGTTACATGACCACAAGCTCAGCACTCTTAAAGGGCCATGCACTCCCTGTTGAACAGAGCGGGGCAGCGGCACAGGAGCTAGCGTCGGAAGCGGATATGGTAAGTGACCAATAGACTTTGGCACATGACAGGCTTGGTGTCAGAGCTAGTTTAGTCTTTCCAAACCCTTTGTGAAACCCTGACCATAACCCTAATAATTTTATTTAAAAACAGACAAGCAACGGCTTGTCTACTGAGAGGTGTATCTGGGTGTAAAGAGATTTTGGTTAAAGAGCAGGGGACATGTCCTGCATGTTTTCTTTAATGCAACACCAGTATTGTCCTGGCCTATCAAACCTTGCTTTCTATTTGAAAAGCATGCTCAAAGCGAACAACTGGTCCATATCTATATTTTATACTTGTTAAAATGATTAATCTCAACTCCAGAATCCAAATGTGTTCCGGGACACTGTATGCAGCTCTAAAACATACAATAGAGATAGATGAACAGAGCTCCAGATACACTATATGGACAAAAGTATTCGGACGCTTGACCATTACACCAACAGGGACTGTAATGACATTGTATTCAAATACATATACTTTAATATGGAGTTGGTCCCCCTTTTGCAGTGATAACAGCTTCCACTCTTCTTGGAAGACTTTCCACAAGATGTTAGTATGTTAGTTTGTTTCTGTGGGAATTTGTGCCCATTCAATCTGTAGAGCATTTATGAGGTCAGGCACTGATGTTGGACGAGAAGGCCGGGCTCCCAATCTCCATTCTAGTTAATCCCAAAGGTGTTTGATGGGGTTGAGGCCAGGGCTCTGTGAGGGCCAGTCAAGTTCTTCCACACCAAACTCATCAAACAATGTCTTTGCTTTGTGCACTGGGGCACAGTCATGTTGGAATAGAAAAGGTCCTTCCCCAACCTGCTGCCACAAAGTTGGAAGCATAGCATTATCCAAAATGACTTGGTCTGCTGAAGCTTTAAGATTGCCCTTCACTGGAGGTAAGTGGCCTACCCCAAACCCTGAAAAACAGCCCCATACCATTATCTTTCCGCCACCAAACTTCACAGTTGGCATAATGCAGGCAGGCAGGTAAAGTTCTCCCGGCATCCGCCAAACCCAGACTCGCCCATCTGACTCTAAACAGAGAAGCGTGATTCGTCACTCTACAGAACACATTTCCACTGCTCCACAGTCCAGTGTCGGTGTGCTTTATACCACTACATCCGACGCTTAACATTGGTCTTGTGATGTGAGGCTGCCATGCAGCTGCTCGGCCATGGAAGCCCATTCCATTAAGCTCCCGCTGCACAGTTTTTGTGCTTACATTAATGCCAGTGGAAGTTCGAAACTCTTCAGCTATGGAATCAGCAAAGCGTTGGCGACTTTTACGCACCAAGCGCCTTAGCAGTCATTGACCCCGCTCTGTGATTTTACATGGTCTTCTGCTTCGTGGCTGAGTTGCTGATGTTCCTAAACGCTTCCACTTTTCAATAATATCACTTACAGTTGACCGTGGAAGGGTGAAATTTTACAAACTGTCTTATTGCAAAGGTGGCATCCTATCCCAGTACCACGCTTGAAGTCACTGACCAATTTTGTATCACAAAGATTTGCAAATGGAGACTGCATGGCTAGGTGCTTGATTTTATAAACCTCTAGCAACGGGTCTGATTGATACACCTCAATTCAATAATTAACAGGTATGGCCAAATACTTTTGTCCATATAGTGTATCTTCAGACCATCCCAATGATAGCGTACACACATGGAACATCCTGAGGAAGACAAACAAAGTGTACACGTATTGCTCACTACGGGGGCCAGACATGGGTTGGTCAATGAAAGTCATTAGGGGTTTTTACAAACATGAATTGGGACTTGATAGCTCTCTATGGTTTTTCAGTTCTATCTATCTATCTATCTATCTATCTATCAGAATGTTTATGTAAATAGATTCATTATTCTAAAATATAAATAAACTCCTCTCCCCATAGATGCAGTGTGTCACGACTCTGAATGATTTTGTAGATCCCTTGCCTCTGTTTAGATAGGACTTGCCCAGGAGTGCGGAGTCTAATGGATAGGAGGTATTCACCAGGGATTCCCGCAAGGGAATATCGACCCCGCTGCTCCTATTCCGCAGGTCGCGGTCTCCCAGACAAGAACTAGCAGAGGATAGTGGAGGCAACACACAATGAACAATGAGGATGATGATATACACAGGATTAAAAGTTCACAGCTCACAAGCATCGCTAGTAATAATAATAACACTGGAGATAGTGGTAATGCTGCAAAGTAATGTATTGGCTGATAGTACAACAGAATGAAGAATATATATATCGGCAGATACTAAACACAGGGCAAATTGGTCAGAGTACAGAATGCAGATACATCATGCTACTTCATAATGGGTAACCCTTGACAAC
Organism: Mixophyes fleayi; assembly: GCF_038048845.1. NCBI lineage: Eukaryota > Metazoa > Chordata > Amphibia > Anura > Limnodynastidae > Mixophyes > Mixophyes fleayi. The sequence goes on along the minus strand of NC_134403.1, from coordinate 22,045,445 downwards.
TGCATGGGACGAGTAGAACAATAGTTCAAATGCAAGGATGATGAATGGAGAATACTTGGATCCAATAACGTAACATACGGCAGATAAATGTGAATCACTGGTACAGCAATAGTCCAGACAGAGTTATAATGTAGAACTGGCTGATCCGAGAACAATGATGATTCAACGTAGCAGGTGGGCTATTGGTATCACGGTAATTCTCATTATGGAAAAGCAATAAGCGTTGAATTTGTTGGTTCTACAGATGACAATCCCAAATGACAAGAATGAGCATAAGTACATCAAACAGTTCGTTACCTAGAAGTAGCGGAGAAGCGAAGTGTATCTGAGCCGTGCTTGGAACTACAGATGACAGGTAACTTCAGCAGGAGACACATCCACAAAGTTATAGCGATGTTGAATCAGCCGGGTAGATATGGAAACTTGAGCCGTAGGAATAGCCACCGGTGCAGCAGGCAACTCACAGTAGAAGTTCAGCGTGCAGAGGACCAGCAGTGAGGAGTCTCAGACGAGCCCAGCGTGGAACTGCAAGTGACAGGTACCTTCGGCAGTAGATGGTGGTAGTTCAGCGAGCAGGTTAACAGCGGAGAGGAGTCTCAGGTGGACCCAGCATGGAACTTCAAATGACAGGTAACTTCGGCAATGGATTTATCAGTGAAGTAGTAGCGATGTTGCACTAGCCGGGAGAGAATGGAAACTTGAGCCGTAGGAATAGCCACAGGTGCAGCAATCAACTCACAGGGGTAGTTCAGCGTGCAGGTGAACAGCAGTGAGGAGTTTTCAGATGAACCCAGCGTAGAACTACAAGAGACAGGTACCTTCGGCAGTAGATAGTGGTAGTTCAGCGGGCAGGTTAACAGCGGAGAGGAGTTTCAGCAGGGAACAAACAGGAGGTCAAGTATTGACAGCCAGATCCAAATGCAGACTGAGTAACACGAGGAACAGGCGATGAGCCAAGGACCATTGATAATTTAAATAATACTCCAGAACCAATGAGAATCGGGAGGAAGTCCAGAACAAGGTAGCAAGGAACACCTGTGTACAAGTAAGCTCAATCACCGTTCCTAGAGGAAAGTCAGAGCGCCGGCACCTATCTATGGGACCGGCGTGTGACACAGTGACAGAGTAGATAGATGATACAGGTCCAACAGCATTATAATAATCTCATTTGCCTACTGATGGATCCGACATTTGGAAAGATGGGATCGACCAAAAAGAGAAAATGGAACATAACTAAACAATTTGGACGTATACATAACCTGCATTTGACACCACAATCTTACTGTGTCAGCTTTGAAGTAGCTTCACATAACTACTCTGTGCTTTTGAGAACCATATTCCCTCTTCTAGTATACTCTAAGTCTGTGGCTTCCTTCTTGCCTCCATTGTCAGAGGATGACACTTACCGTACCTGTCAATCGGAAAATCGGGACAAAATAGGTAGAGCCGTGATCCTCCCAACGTACAGATCTATCCAAACAACACCCTTTAAAGTCAACCCACACCTCCTTTCCAGCAAGTCATGCCCCCTATCAGCCACAGAAAATCAGGACAGCCAAGCATGCCCCTGCCGAATGAAGTCCTGTTCTCACTAACATAATAACTCGGTGGCCTGGTCACCCCCTCCCACAAGATCAGTACACTCACCTCCTGTTGCTTTGATTATTCAGTCTAATTGGCTTTTGGTTGTTTTATCTTGGCCTTTTGGCTAAGATCAATTACTGTACTGTCCTAGGAGGGTGATCTAGACTCTTCTGATGGGGCAGGCTGCCTTGGTCTGTTGCCTGTTGGCTGAGCAAAAACATTTTTGTAACCTCACCAACCATTAGGCCTGGGCTTATAGTGAATGAGTTCTCTGTACAGTGCTGCAGAATCAGTGGCGCTAAATAAATAAATGGTGATGATGACGATGATGATGTATTCATTTTTAATTTATTGACACTAGCACTTACCCACTTCATACTTGTTTTTTGCTTGTGTGTTTTTTTGCCCTCAAGTCACAAGGGGTTTGGGAGAGACCCTTATGGGCAACTCTCTTGCAAAGTTATCAGAGGCTCTCTGATTCTGGGGGAAGCTAAAGATTCAGTTACCCAGGGGAAGCTTTGGCCTACCTCGGGGAAAAAGGTCAGCACCTGAGCATTGCAGGGGAAGTGGCCCAGAAGACTCTTGCCCCCTAACAGGGGTAGGGCCTTTTCCCTTTAGGGAAGGGTCCAAAGGTCCAGGACCCAGCATAGGCTATTTTTGCACTGCCCTGGGAGATTTGGAGCACCACACCTCGGACGTCAATTTAATAACAAAAATATTTGCCCTCTACAAATCTGGGAACACAGTGCAGGGCAGGAGCAGAAGGTGAAGGGTAATAATACACACACACAAAAATTAACTAAGTAAATTTCAGTACATATCACATGTCCTTTGTTTTGTTTTTTTTACATACTATTGAATCAGGAAAGAGGTTCATTTTAAATGTTGATGTCTACCACAGTACATTTTGGAAATGTGCTTATTTAGAATACTAGAAGCGAAACAGGTTCTGGCAACGTCTAGCTTTCCAAATGCAGTGGAACTACAAGTCACAGTATGCCCTTACAGCCAATTATTGCATGTCATGCTGGTACTTGTAGTTCCATTACTGCCGGGAAGCCACAAGCTGCCCAGGGATGCTCTAACAATTTTTAGTTATGCAAATGTGTGAGATTAATGATACAACATCACAATCTGTCCCCAATGGATTTCTATGTGACAAGTTAGTAGGGTGACCGTTAGATTGTATCCAGAGGGATCTATTGTTTGATTTGTTACATGCGATTAATTGCATGCAAAAAAATTGCAAGTGTAACCCTCGCCTTGGCCTGCATGAAAAGAACATTATAATGAATAATGAACAACTATCTTAAGACATTTTTAAAATGTAGGATGTAAAAGAGACAAACAGACTGAACAAAATCTACGATAATTATCTATAATATAAATGCTTAGTGGCGTGTATTAGTCTGTCTGTGTGTGTGTGTGTGTGTGTGTAAAAAATAAAACCAAGCTGCAGCGCCACCTGCTGGGCGGAGTTATACACTGACCTAAATTCTTAGTGTGTGTGTAAAAAAAATTCAGAAAGGGCTGAAATTTGGTATGCTAAGATGTTTTTAATTTGTTAATTTAATTTGTTAATTGTTAAAAGTGTTTATAAAGATTTTAAAAAAATATATATATATTTCTTGAAGGAGAAGTGACAGTTGGGAGTGGTTGGTGGTTGCCGGGGGTGACAGTGGGGAGTGGTTGGTGGTTGCCGGGGGTGACAGAGCGAGAGGAGTGTGATACTCAGGACCGCTGAGAGAGATCCCTGTGTCTGGATAGACATCTGGATAGATGTGGCGATGAAAATGAAGGATGAGGTGATGGAGAAGAATGATGAGGTGGTGACATGTGGACAAAACCACGTTAAAAAAGGGCGCTTGCGTCGGGAAGTAACGCTCTTCCCCTGAGGAGGCCTGGCCTAGTCCCAAATGCATGACAAGAACATTTTTAACACCTTAAGTAGCGTGATTTGACTAGAATGCATGAGTATCATGCACGGGTTAACTTGTTAACATAATAAGTCTCATTTTAACAAAAAGAAAGTGAAATAAGATGTCTGTGATTACATCGAGCAGTTAATGTGACTTCAGGCACGTTATCCGGATTGGTATTAATTTCACTGCTTTTTAGATCTTGCTTCCTACAGCCTTGATTGGCATTTCAGTGATAACTATCAGCACTTTCTATTAAAATAACATAATTAGATAACAACTTCCATCTATCACTGATTCCTGTCTTTCTGGAAATAATGCGCACATCAGCTATGTTACATCAAACGCCTTTCCACTTCATACTGTATTTATTGTCATCATTGCTAATTTCTCTGAACTTTTTCACCACTTTCAGCTCCCGACGTGATTGTAGCAGCTTCGTGATATTTGCTGGAGAGCATCAAAGGAATAAAGTTTCCAGGTCGGTCTGAAAATGATGGGTGCAGTGACTTTATTATGCATGCAAACTAGTTTTAAAGAGGACCGGTCACCTGGGGGACCTTAATATTTTAATTATATTACCAGTAAACATAAATTCAATATATTTATATTTAAATTTGGCCTTCGTAAAATGGACACAGTACCCCTTACTACCCTAACGAGGCAAGTCTCTGTTGAGGAGCCCTTCATAGAATTACATACATTCTAAACTCATATGGGGTGTATTCAGTTCCCAGTGGGACACACTCCACGGCGATGTGACACCCCATAGAGGTGTGCAGAAAAATTTGTGATTTTTGGGTACCGTAGATCATGACGGAAAATTGAATTCCCACCAATATACTGCCCCATCTTTAGCTCATCAGAAGTACAATATACGAAAGGGCTTTCAACGCTCATATCAGGGTAATGATTATTGATTATATGTGGAGAAAATATCACACTAGAGTTGATATTATAAGAAACATCTAACAATACAAGATAAACAAACATATAAATGTAAGAAAATCTGTTAGTACCCTCTCTCAAATGTTTTCTTAATCAGGCAAGTCCATAATGAAAATATTCAGAGAGTGCCAACCTGGTGAATTGTATCTCAGCATATTGTTCTCACATGATTATCCGGCATAAATTCTCCTTTTGTGGTAAGATCGGTCTCCCAGAAAATTGTATTAGAATCTCATAGCGCTACATTTGATGTGTAGTATTACAGTACATACATCTAAATTGTTGTCTACATGTCAGGAACCCCTCCAGCCAGTACAACAACTACCCGGAGTCTGCTCTGACAGTCTGGTGTTCACTGGAGTCCCTAGTGGTGGGGACAGGCTTGGCCGCAGACTACAGAGGGTCGTGTGATGCGTACCAGCTGTGGAGAACCCAGGAGCAGAGGAAATATGGCAGACAGGGAATCCAGAGAACAGGCCGAGGTCAGGGGTCACTTGCTAGATAGAATCGTCAGAAAATACGCCAGGGGTCGGGGTCACGAGCAAATCAGCAGAAACGAAGGTACAAGCCAAAAGGTCAAGGGCACAGGCCAAAAGATAAATCCAGAGTTCAGGCAGGGGTCATACACGGCAAAGCAGAGGTCCAGAGGTTGAATACCAAAAGCACAGCAGCAGGCAGCAACACAGAGGTCTGGAAGCTATAACTGGCAGGGAGGCTAAGCCCTCCCTGCCTTAAATACTACAAGCAGCCAATCAGAGCCTGGCTCTGAAGTATACAAAGCCCCCTGCATAAGATTAAATTATATTCATTTATTAGCCCGCAGGCTGGTGGGGCCAATTTGCGCACGCGCCCGGCTTTCATTCATTGCCGGGACGCGGCGCTGCGGAGGAAGCGTCCGACCGTTGCCTTGGCAGCGTCCGGGTCACGGCCGGAAGTGATGTCCCGGTCGTCAAGGTGACGGCCGGGACACCGGGGAGACCAGGAGACGAGTTGCGTCTCGTAACACTACATTCTAATTCTTCAAACGATTCTTTGCGGTAACTGTGTCTTCATGGATGTGGCACTGTGATAATTGCCTTCTCTCTAGTGGTTGTATCCTTCCGATAGTAGTATTTAGTGTGATGGTGAGAACGAAACCGTGTTCGTCAGAATTTGTCCATGTTTAGTAATAATCTGGCACCTTCACCTCTTCCAGCCTTAGGACCAGAGAGAGGGGGGAGGTGAACAAGGCATCGGTGTGAAAGACTCCTCTTAGCAGTGATATAGTGGCAGTAGTAAGCTTTATTATTATATCGTTCATCTGTACTGCCACCATATTCTTATCTTTTATTTATAAAGCTCACACTGAAGGGATCATTATAGAAATAAGTAACATACAATTACATTAAAACAGAAGGTAAAAATGATCCTGCTTAAACGAGCTTAACATCTAAGAGGTGAGGGGGAATAATTCATACATAATAAAGCACAATGACAATTATAACTGGTGGTGGAGACGTCTGTGTGGCTACTTTAAGCAGAGCATTAGAAGACTATCATTATTAACGCAGACGTTGGCAATTGGTATTTCTGCGCGGCTATCGGCGGTGTGCTAATTGTTGGAGCGAGGAGAGAGAGCGGAAGGTGGAGACACGAAAGATGAACTAGTCGTTGGAGAGCTTTTAAGGCAGTCAACTTCTGGCAACTGTGACTGTCCTTCACCACTTATCTTAAACGAAGTGTTTCCTGTTCTCGTTCTTGAAAAGGCAATCGCTTTCGTGCACTATCATGGTTATGTGCCAGTTCAGAGTCGCTGTGTGCCCAGTATTTTTCTTGGACATCACGCTCGCTGCTGAACACAGAGCCAGGACACTTGTTTCCCACGTTCGCAGAAGCTGTGACGGCAACTGCTACCAACCAGGAGTCTGCAGTGATCACCAAAGGAGAGATGGAAACAGCAATGAGTTGAACTCTCTGGCTCCAGCTGCTGAACTGAAATGGTATTCCTGTAAATCTTCCAAACCACCCTGTCCTTTCTGTGACGGCACTCCTCAGAACCACCCTGCCCTTTCTGTGACGGCACTTCTCAGAACCAACCTGTAATTTGCAGCTGCATTCACAAATGAATAATTGTTTTATATTTGTGAGAAGAAGATTATGTTGCAGGTAGGGCACCGAGCTGATATAAAGTGCAACCATCTATAACTGCTATCTGCATGGCATACTATGTAGAGCTTTCCAGAGAGTATAAAATCATACACATCATTCCCTGCCCCATTGGGGCTTACAGTCTACAGTCACACACACTGGAGTAAATTTTCTCAAAACCAATTAAGCTAAAAGTATGTCTGTGGACTGTGCGAGGCAGCCAGAGCACTCGGAGGAAAACTGTATATGCGGGGAGAAAATACAAACTCCACACGGTGCCCTGGTCGGAATCAGACCCACGGCCTCAGTGCTGTGAGGCAGGAATGCTAATCACTGTGGCACTGTGTCAATTTAATAAGTGAACAGCTGCTATTACATTAACTCAGTACTCTATTAGAAGAGCCCTGCAGTGCTGATATCTCACTTGCTCCCCGCAGCTCTCCCCCTGGTCTTATAACCGGTACATGGGCAGGCAGTGATGACTGACAGCTATGTGAGCGCAAGTCCGTGAACTGAAGAATTTGCAGGTTGTGAGTGAAGAAACTATGTTTCTGTGGCAGGTCTTCTGACTTCATCTATGCACAATTCAGGACAGTAGGAGCTATTCTCTCTCTACACCACCTCTCAGTGAACTTATTCAATCATTTGGCCTCCAATGCCACCTCTATGCTGATGACACGCAAATCTATCTTTGCTACCTACTAGTAGTAGAAAGCCGGTGAGCGGGACACAGCCGCAATCGTGCTGAATTCTAGAGTCAGTTAGACATCTATCAGCGGATTAGAATGTTGTAATACACTTTGAATATACATTATGGTGTAATTTTTGAGGGTTATTAATAGGAACGGACCGTGCCATAGGACAGTTGACGGCTAATAGTATTAGCGTCATGCTATTGTAAGGGGATTTTTTTCTTGATGGCACTAGGTTCTCCTCTCCCTCATACCTGATAATTCTGAGTGCCTCATGTGTATCACCCATAACTAATAAGCCATTGATAAATAAATACTAACAAACAAATATTATTGAAGTGCATTAGAGGCACGTACAACAAGGAGACCTTTTCTTCCTATGTTAATAGACCTATTAGTTAGTATCTTATGAAATAATCCTAGTTAAAGTGATATTTACAATAGCTGCTGTGGTCATTATATTTGATATTATTTCATACACCTCTCAGACTTTGGAGTGGATATACTAGATAAATATATGAGGAGACATAACCAACTAACCCTTTGGGAATTGGTTTCATTCAGATTGAAAATGTATCACTTGTAATATAGAACCAATACCGATGAATGCGCTATGTATAATTACTCCCATAGATAAGAAATATGAATAAATAATATGAATTATTGTGACCGGCTTCCCTGAAGCGTCTTTTTCACCTTTTAATTCTCTATCACTTCCCATTCATTCTTTGTCACTTTTTTTATTTTTAACCAATTCGCCGATTTTTTGACACCTGGTTATCTGATTTTAACATAATTAATTAATAAAATTTGCTTTTATAATTTGGACTGGAGTGCCTCGCAAACCAACTCTTTTCAAGTGATGTTTCTCACCATCTGTGTTTTTTTGTTATATCTATTTCATCCAGACAGATCTAAAAGTTGATCATGTTCTTCTCTCATCCAGAATACTCTCTCTATCCTGAACAGTGGTTCCGCACCGCCCAGTCTTGTCCAAAGTCATGGTTTGCTGGAACTTTCTTGTTACTTATCGCAGTATCCGTAGAATTCTGTCTCTACATACGTGTCTAGTTAGTTCCTAACATTGTCTACACATTATATTACATTTTTAAGGCACACTGACCACAAATAACTTGAAACCAAGTTCTGCTTGTTCTCCTACCTAGATATAATTGTAGTATGTGCGCACAGGTCCACATATACCCTGTATAACCAGCAGCTGAGGATCTACAGGTGATCCTAAACTGTCAAATCTTATGCAAATTAAGGAATAATATGAAAGTAAGCTTTGAGTTAAAGATTTTGGATGGAACAAAGGGGACTCTCCTGTAAATATAGGGAGCCCAATATATGATACCACATTTTGGGATGTCCTCTTCCACTCTCTACTACTGTGTACTGCCATGTGCACAGGCTTTGGAGGGGCAAAATAGTGAATTTTGCTCTAAAATCACAATAATTGTATCTGTTATTGCATGTACGTAAATATTAGGAGATAATACTGCAAAGTATTTGAAAGGTCCGCACTTGTCTTGATGATGTTATGTCTTGCACCTACTTTTGTGCATGTGCATTAGGATTTATGGGAAAATGCATAGATTTGCCGGGGAAAATGACAGCACCTACAGGCAAAAAGTTTTCCTTGCTGAGTGAGGATTAAAACCCTCAGTTCGGCTGTAATTGCACCAACATGAAAAAATTATATTTCATCTTGCGTGACAAAATAATTTTAAATGAGATAGAGCTATGCGGATGACACAATTACAGGGGCGCACGCCATTTTCATCCTGCCCCACCAGTCCCAGTTTCAGTGGCACTACCAGTGCATTTTCAGCAGGGATGCACCCGGGGAGGGGGGCGGTGGTGATTCCTAGTGCCTGGAAACCCCCTCTTCCTGCTTGGGGCACTGTATGCTTGAAGTGACTGCCCCTGCCCCCGGGACCAGTATCTCATGTTACTGTGGTGATCCTGTGCTAAAAGTGTTCTCATGTCAGTGTAGTGAACCTGTGCTAAAAGTGTTCTCATGTCAGTGTGGTGAACCTGTGCTAAAAGTGTTCTCATATCAGTGTGGTGAACCTGTGCTAAAAGTGCTCTCATGTCAGTGTGGTGAACCTGTGCTAAAAGAGCTCTCATGTCAGTGTGGTGAATCTGTGCTAAAAGTGCTCTCATGTCAGTGTGGTGAACCTGTGCTAAAAGTGCTCTCATGTCAGTGTGGTGAACCTGTGCTAAAAGTGCTCTCATGTCAGTGTGGTGAACCTGTGCTAAAAGAGCTCTCATGTCAGTGTGGTGAATCTGTGCTAAAAGTGCTCTCATGTCAGTGTGATGAACCTGTGCTAAAAGTGCTCTCATGTCAGTGTGGTGAATCTGTGCTAAAAGTGCTCTCATGTCAGTGTGGTGAACCTGTGCTAAAAGTGCTCTCATGTCAGTGTGGTGAACCTGTGCTAAAAGTGCTCTCATGTCAGTGTGGTGAACCTGTGCTAAAAGTGTTCTCATGTCAGTGTGGTGAACCTGTGCTAAAAGTGCTCTCATGTAAGTGTGGTGAACCTGTGCTAAAAGTGCTCTCATGTCAGTGTGGTGAACCTGTGCTAAAAGTGCTCTCATGTCAGTGTGGTGAACCTGTGCTACAAGTGCTCCCATGTCAGTGTGGTGAACCTGTGCTAAAAGTGTTCTCATGTCAGTGTGGTGAATCTGTGCTAAAAGTGCTCTCATGTCAGTGTGGTGAACCTGTGCTAAAAGTGCTCTCATGTCAGTGTGGTGAACCTGTACTAAAAGTGCTCTCATGTCAGTGTGGTGAACCTGTGCTAAAAGTGTTCTCATGTCAGTGTGGTGAACCTGTGCTACAAGTGCTCCCATGTCAGTGTGGTGAACCTGTGCTAAAAGTGTTCTCATGTCAGTGTGGTGAATCTGTGCTAAAAGTGCTCTCATGTCAGTGTGGTGAACCTGTGCTAAAAGTGCTCTCATGTCAGTGTGGTGAACCTGTACTAAAAGTGCTCTCATGTCAGTGTGGTGAACCTGTGCTAAAAGTGCTCTCATGTCAGTGAGGTGAACCTGTGCTAAAAGTGTTCTCATGTCAGTGTGGTGAATCTGTGCTAAAAGTGCTCTCATGTAAGTGTGGTGAACCTGTGCTAAAAGTGCTCTCATGTCAGTGTGGTGAACCTGTGCTAAATATGTTCTCATATCAGTGTGGTGAACCTGTGCTAAAAGTGTTCTCATGTCAGTGTGGTGAACCTGTGCTAAAAGTGTTCTCATGTCAGTGTGGTGAACCTGTGTTAAAAGTATTTTCATGTCAGTGTGGTGAACCTGTGCTAAAAGTGTTCTCATGTCAGTGTGGTGAACCTGTGCTAAAAGTGCTCTCATGTTAGTGTGGTGAACCTGTGCTAAAAGTGTTCTCATATCAGTGTGGTGAACCTGTGCTAAAAGTATTCTCATGTCAGTGTGGTGAATCTGTGCTAAAAGTGCTCTCATGTCAGTGTGGTGAACCTGTGCTAAAAGTATTCTCATGTCAGTGTGGTGAATCTGTGCTAAAAGTGCTCTCATGTAAGTGTGGTGAACCTGTGCTAAAAGTGCTCTCATGTCAGTGTGGTGAACCTGTGCTAAAAGTGCTCTCATGTCAGTGTGGTGAACCTGTGCTAAATATGTTCTCATAGCAGTGTGGTGAACCTGTGCTAAAAGTGTTCTCATGTCAGTGTGGTGAACCTGTGCTAAAAGTGTTCTCATGTCAGTGTGGTGAACCTGTGTTAAAAGTGTTTTTATGTCAGTGTGGTGAACCTGTGCTAAAAATGTTCTCATGTCAGTGTGGTGAACCCAGGGGCGGATCTAGACTTTATGTTTAGGGGGGGCGATTTTGCATAATCACGCCGCTCCTTTGCTCTGATTGGCTACCCTGCGTTAACCGCCCCTCCCGTTTTAATCGGCAGCTGGGACCTAGCTTTTTGCTGCTAGGGGGGGCGAATGCCCCGATCGCCCCCCCCCTGGATCCGCCACTGGGTGAACCTGTGCTAAAAATCTTCTCATGTCAGTGTAGTGAACCTGTGCTAAAAGTGTTCTCATGTCAGTGTGGTGCATCTGTGCTAAAAGTGTTCTCATGTCAGTGTGGTGAACCTGTGCTAAAAGTGTTCTCATGTCAGTGTGGTGAACCTGTGCTAAAAATGTTCTCATGTCAGTGTGGTGAACCTGTGCTAAAAGTGTTTTCATGTCAGTGTGGTGAACCTGTGCTAAAAATGTTCTCATGTCAGTGTGGTGAACCTGTGCTAAAAGAGCTCTCATGTCAGTGTGGTGAACCTGTGCTAAAAGTGTTCTCATGTCAGTGTGGTGAACCTGGGCTAAAAGTGTTTTCATGTCAGTGTGGTGAACCTGTGCTAAAAGTGTTCTCATGTCAGTGTGGTGAACCTGTGCTAAAAGTGTTCTCATGTCAGTGTAGTGAACCTGTGCTAAAAATGTTCTCATGTCAGTGTGGTGAACCTGTGCTAAAAGTGTTCTCATGTCAGTGTGGTGAACCTGTGCTAAAAATGTTCTCATGTCAGTGTGGTGAACCTGTGCTAAAAGAGCTCTCATGTCAGTGTGGTGAACCTGTGCTAAAAGTGTTCTCATGTCAGTGTGGTGAACCTGTGCTAAAAGTGTTCTCATGTCAGTGTGGTGAACCTGGGCTAAAAGTGTTTTCATGTCAGTGTGGTGAACCTGTGCTAAAAGTGTTCTCATGTCAGTGTGGTGAACCTGTGCTAAAAGTGTTCTCATGTCAGTGTGGTGAACCTGTGCTAAAAGTGTTCTCATGTCAGTGTGGTGAACCTGTGCTAAAAATCTTCTCATGTCAGTGTGGTGAACCTGTGCTAAAAGTGTTCTCATGTCAGTGTAGTGAACCTGTGCTAAAAATGTTCTCATGTCAGTGTGGTGAACCTGTGCTAAAAGTGTTTTCATGTCAGTGTGGTGAACCTGTGCTAAAAGTGTTTTCATGTCAGTGTGGTGAACCTGTGCTAAAAATGTTCTCATGTCAGTGTGGTGAACCTGTGCTAAAAGTGTTCTCATGTCAGTGTGGTGAACCTGTGCTAAAAGTGTTCTCATGTCAGTGTGGTGAACCTGTGCTAAAAGTGTTTTCATGTCAGTGTGGTGAACCTGTGCTAAAAGTGTTTTCATGTCAGTGTGGTGAACCTGTGCTAAAAGTGTTCTCATGTCAGTGTGGTGAACCTGTGCTAAAAGTGTTCTCATGTCAGTGTGGTGAACCTGTGCTAAAAGTGTTTTCATGTCAGTGTGGTGAACCTGTGCTAAAAATGTTCTCATGTCAGTGTGGTGAACCTGTGCTAAAAGTGTTTTCATGTCAGTGTGGTGAACCTGTGCTAAAAGAGCTCTCATGTCAGTGTGGTGAACCTGTGCTAAAAGTGTTTTCATGTCAGTGTGGTGAACCTGTGCTAAAAATGTTCTCATGTCAGTGTGGTGAACCTGTGCTAAAAGTGTTTTCATGTCAGTGTGGTGAACCTGTGCTAAAAGTGTTCTCATGTCAGTGTGGTGAACCTGTGCTAAAAGTGTTCTCATGTCAGTGTGGTGAACCTGTGCTAAAAGTGTTTTCATGTCAGTGTGGTGAACCTGTGCTAAAAGTGTTCTCATGTCAGTGTGGTGAACCTGTGCTAAAAGTGTTCTCATGTCAGTGTGGTGAACCTGTGCTAAAAGTGTTCTCATGTCAGTGTGGTGAACCTGTGCTAAAAATCTTCTCATGTCAGTGTGGTGAACCTGTGCTAAAAGTGTTCTCATGTCAGTGTAGTGAACCTGTGCTAAAAATGTTCTCATGTCAGTGTGGTGAACCTGTGCTAAAAGTGTTTTCATGTCAGTGTGGTGAACCTGTGCTAAAAGTGTTTTCATGTCAGTGTGGTGAACCTGTGCTAAAAGTGTTCTCATGTCAGTGTGGTGAACCTGTGCTAAAAGTGTTCTCATGTCAGTGTGGTGAACCTGTGCTAAAAATCTTCTCATGTCAGTGTGGTGAACCTGTGCTAAAAGTGTTCTCATGTCAGTGTAGTGAACCTGTGCTAAAAATGTTCTCATGTCAGTGTGGTGAACCTGTGCTAAAAATGTTCTCATGTCAGTGTAGTGAACCTGTGCTAAAAGTGTTTTCATGTCAGTGTGGTGAACCTGTGCTAAAAGTGTTTTCATGTCAGTGTGGTGAACCTGTGCTAAAAGTGTTTTCATGTCAGTGTGGTGAACCTGTGCTAAAAGTGTTCTCATGTCAGTGTGGTGAACCTGTGCTAAAAGTGTTCTCATGTCAGTGTGGTGAACCTGTGCTAAAAATGTTCTCATGTCAGTGTAGTGAACCTGTGCTAAAAGTGTTTTCATGTCAGTGTGGTGAACCTGTGCTAAAAGTGTTTTCATGTCAGTGTGGTGAACCTGTGCTAAAAGTGTTCTCATGTCAGTGTGGTGAACCTGTGCTAAAAATGTTCTCATGTCAGTGTAGTGAACCTGTGCTAAAAGTGTTTTCATGTCAGTGTGGTGAACCTGTGCTAAAAGTGTTTTCATGTCAGTGTGGTGAACCTGTGCTAAAAGTGTTCTCATGTCAGTGTGGTGAACCTGTGCTAAAAGTGTTCTCATGTCAGTGTGGTGAACCTGTGCTAAAAATCTTCTCATGTCAGTGTGGTGAACCTGTGCTAAAAGTGTTCTCATGTCAGTGTAGTGAACCTGTGCTAAAAATGTTCTCATGTCAGTGTGGTGAACCTGTGCTAAAAGTGTTTTCATGTCAGTGTGGTGAACCTGTGCTAAAAGTGTTTTCATGTCAGTGTGGTGAACCTGTGCTAAAAATGTTCTCATGTCAGTGTGGTGAACCTGTGCTAAAAGTGTTCTCATGTCAGTGTGGTGAACCTGTGCTAAAAGTGTTCTCATGTCAGTGTGGTGAACCTGTGCTAAAAGTGTTTTCATGTCAGTGTGGTGAACCTGTGCTAAAAGTGTTTTCATGTCAGTGTGGTGAACCTGTGCTAAAAGTGTTCTCATGTCAGTGTGGTGAACCTGTGCTAAAAGTGTTCTCATGTCAGTGTGGTGAACCTGTGCTAAAAGTGTTTTCATGTCAGTGTGGTGAACCTGTGCTAAAAATGTTCTCATGTCAGTGTGGTGAACCTGTGCTAAAAGTGTTTTCATGTCAGTGTGGTGAACCTGTGCTAAAAGTGTTTTCATGTCAGTGTGGTGAACCTGTGCTAAAAATGTTCTCATGTCAGTGTGGTGAACCTGTGCTAAAAGTGTTCTCATGTCAGTGTGGTGAACCTGTGCTAAAAGTGTTCTCATGTCAGTGTGGTGAACCTGTGCTAAAAATGTTCTCATGTCAGTGTGGTGAACCTGTGCTAAAAGTGTTTTCATGTCAGTGTGGTGAACCTGTGCTAAAAGAGCTCTCATGTCAGTGTGGTGAACCTGTGCTAAAAGTGTTTTCATGTCAGTGTGGTGAACCTGTGCTAAAAATGTTCTCATGTCAGTGTGGTGAACCTGTGCTAAAAGTGTTTTCATGTCAGTGTGGTGAACCTGTGCTAAAAGTGTTCTCATGTCAGTGTGGTGAACCTGTGCTAAAAGTGTTCTCATGTCAGTGTGGTGAACCTGTGCTAAAAGTGTTTTCATGTCAGTGTGGTGAACCTGTGCTAAAAGTGTTCTCATGTCAGTGTGGTGAACCTGTGCTAAAAGTGTTCTCATGTCAGTGTGGTGAACCTGTGCTAAAAGTGTTCTCATGTCAGTGTGGTGAACCTGTGCTAAAAATCTTCTCATGTCAGTGTGGTGAACCTGTGCTAAAAGTGTTCTCATGTCAGTGTAGTGAACCTGTGCTAAAAATGTTCTCATGTCAGTGTGGTGAACCTGTGCTAAAAGTGTTTTCATGTCAGTGTGGTGAACCTGTGCTAAAAGTGTTTTCATGTCAGTGTGGTGAACCTGTGCTAAAAGTGTTCTCATGTCAGTGTGGTGAACCTGTGCTAAAAGTGTTCTCATGTCAGTGTGGTGAACCTGTGCTAAAAATCTTCTCATGTCAGTGTGGTGAACCTGTGCTAAAAGTGTTCTCATGTCAGTGTAGTGAACCTGTGCTAAAAATGTTCTCATGTCAGTGTGGTGAACCTGTGCTAAAAATGTTCTCATGTCAGTGTAGTGAACCTGTGCTAAAAGTGTTTTCATGTCAGTGTGGTGAACCTGTGCTAAAAGTGTTTTCATGTCAGTGTGGTGAACCTGTGCTAAAAGTGTTTTCATGTCAGTGTGGTGAACCTGTGCTAAAAGTGTTCTCATGTCAGTGTGGTGAACCTGTGCTAAAAGTGTTCTCATGTCAGTGTGGTGAACCTGTGCTAAAAATGTTCTCATGTCAGTGTAGTGAACCTGTGCTAAAAGTGTTTTCATGTCAGTGTGGTGAACCTGTGCTAAAAGTGTTTTCATGTCAGTGTGGTGAACCTGTGCTAAAAGTGTTCTCATGTCAGTGTGGTGAACCTGTGCTAAAAATGTTCTCATGTCAGTGTAGTGAACCTGTGCTAAAAGTGTTTTCATGTCAGTGTGGTGAACCTGTGCTAAAAGTGTTTTCATGTCAGTGTGGTGAACCTGTGCTAAAAGTGTTCTCATGTCAGTGTGGTGAACCTGTGCTAAAAGTGTTCTCATGTCAGTGTGGTGAACCTGTGCTAAAAATCTTCTCATGTCAGTGTGGTGAACCTGTGCTAAAAGTGTTCTCATGTCAGTGTAGTGAACCTGTGCTAAAAATGTTCTCATGTCAGTGTGGTGAACCTGTGCTAAAAA
Source organism: Mixophyes fleayi (assembly GCF_038048845.1). Classification (NCBI taxonomy): domain Eukaryota; kingdom Metazoa; phylum Chordata; class Amphibia; order Anura; family Limnodynastidae; genus Mixophyes; species Mixophyes fleayi. The sequence continues at coordinate 22,029,454 of NC_134403.1, read as the reverse complement.
TGTTCTCATGTCAGTGTAGTGAACCTGTGCTAAAAGTGTTCTCATGTCAGTGTGGTGAACCTGTGCTAAAAGTGTTTTCATGTCAGTGTGGTGAACCTGTGCTAAAAGTGTTTTCATGTCAGTGTGGTGAACCTGTGCTAAAAGTGTTTTCATGTCAGTGTGGTGAACCTGTGCTAAAAGTGTTCTCATATCAGTGTGGTGAACCTGTGCTAAAAGTGTTTTCATGTCAGTGTGGTGAACCTGTGCTAAAAGTGTTTTCATGTCAATGTGGTGAACCTGTGCTAAAAGTGCTCTCATGTCAATGTGGTGAACCTGTGCTAAAAATCTTCTCATGTCAGTGTGGTGAACCTGGGCTAAAAATGTTCTCATGTCAGTGTGGTGAACCTGTGCTAAAAGTGTTCTCATGTCAATGTGGTGAACCTGTGCTAAAAATCTTCTCATGTCAGTGTGGTGAACCTGGGCTAAAAATGTTCTCATGTCAGTGTGGTGAACCTGGGCTAAAAGTGTTCTCATGTCAGTGTGGTGAACCTGTGCTAAAAGTGTTCTCATATCAGTGTGGTGAACCTGTGCTAAGTGTTTTCATGTCAGTGTGGTGAACCTGTGCTAAAAGTGTTCTCATGTCAGTGTGGTGAACCCAGGGGCGGATCTAGACTTTATGTTTAGGGGGGGCGATTTTGCATAATCACGCCCCTCCTTTGCTCTGATTGGCTACCCTGCGTTAACCGCCCCTCCCGTTTTAATCGGCAGCTGGGACCTAGCTTTTTGCTGCTAGGGGGGGCGAATGCCCCGATCGCCCCCCCCTGGATCCGCCACTGGGTGAACCTGTGCTAAAAATCTTCTCATGTCAGTGTAGTGAACCTGTGCTAAAAGTGTTCTCATGTCAGTGTGGTGCATCTGTGCTAAAAGTGTTCTCATGTCAGTGTAGTGAACCTGTGCTAAAAATGGAGAGTCGCTTCGAGGGGCTTTTAATAAACGTGTGTAGGGGAGGGATTTTAATGTAAGTGTAGGGATGTATTCTATGTGGGTGGATTGTGAAATATTTCATAGTAGGGTGAGTGGGAGCTTTTAAATTATCGGTGGGTTGATGGTGGGGGATATTTAATTGAATAGTGGGGTTATGGCAGACCTAATAAGTGTGGGATGATGGGACTATTCATTTAATGCTGAGGAGGTTTGGGTGCTATTAACAGAATGAGTGAATGATAGTTGATTTAATGTTTGGGAGGAAATAGGTTTATTTATTAAATGTAAATACTATTAATTTAATGTTGGGGTTGTTTGGGGGGGGCAATGGTCCTTTTTATTAAAGGGGAATGCCATTAATTCAGTGTCTGGGCTGATTGCTGGGAGGCCTAATTATTTAATGTTGGTGCTTTTGATTTAATATCAGTCTCTCCTTTGGGGGAGTGAAGCCTACTGTGTTTACTCATTGCTGGGATTTCTATATTAGGTACTTGTTCTTTTTCCAAACAAGGACCCAACATTCCAGTATCCAGACAAGCAGCAACTGAGCTTAGGACAGAGGCAGCAGCAACAAGTATTGAAAGCAGCAAGAACATGTAGGAGAGAGCAGGACAGTCTGCCAACTGTGTTGATTCTAGTGGGTCAGTCCTGAGTTTGGGGACTGACCTACTCTGTCAGGACTTTATTCCGACTGTAGAGATGGTTGGGAGGTATGTCCTGCTTCACACAGCTCTGCTCATGAAGGGAGAGCTGTGTGCACCTAACAGTAGTGCATGCAGCATTACTGTGTATATGATGGGGATAGGAAGAGTTGAAGAGCAGCCAAGCACTGTGTAAAATTATAGCCACGCCCCCATGCACGCTGGTCACACCCATTGGCATCATGGCATGAGAACCCCTCTCTACAAATCCTGTGTTTGCCCCTGTGCAAGATACCTCCAGGCCCTGTCATCATCATCAGCATCAACATTTATTTATACAGCACCAGCAAATTCCGTTGTACTTTTATAATTTTTATCTCTTGCACCTTACACTTTATACACTACAGTTTTTTTGTAGCACAATATATCTAATTAAATTAATTTCGTATTCTTACATACCCTATACACTGCAATCCACCCTACAAGTCCCTTGTTTGATTCACAAGTGCAGCATTACGGCCCACATCTACATTACTCTACATTCTAAAAAATTTTAATTATTATACATTCTAAAAAAATTTGGCATTCAATGACCGCATGTAGATCATTGCAGCAGCTTAAAAAAAAATGACCTTCCATCAACTGAAGCAAGAGGTAGCTACAATTCCAAAACCAACACCAAAACACGAAGATGGATTTAGAACCAAAACACATACATATCATCATCATCATCATCATTTTTTTATATAGCGCCAACATATTCCGTAGCGCTTTACAATTGGGGACAAACATAATAAACTAATAAACAAACTGGGTAAAACAGACAAAGAGGTGAGAAGGCCCTGCTCGCAAGCTTACAATCTATGGGACAATGGGAGATTGACACATGAGGTTAAGTCTACATTATGCATTTTGGCCCAGCCAGACTGCAAAGGTAAAAGTGACTCATAAGCTAAATGATCCCGTCACACAACAATGTTGGTCAGGGGGTAGTTGTCTTGTGTGAAATTGTGTAACAGGCTAAAGGTAGCGAGGTTAAGAGGGTGGCTGAGGAATATTATAAGCTTGTCTGAAGAGGTAGGTTTTCAGAGAACGCTTGAAAGTTTGTAGACCAGAGGAGAGTCTTACTGTGCGAGGGAGAGCATTCCATAGAGTGGGTGCAGCCCGAAAAAAGTCCTGTAACCGGGAATGGGAGGATGTAATGAGGGTGGGTGAGAGACGCAGATCTTGTGTAGAACGGAGTTGCCGAGTTGGGAGATATTTTGAGACAAGAGAGGAGATGTATGTTGGTGCAGCTTTGTTGATGGACTTGTAGGTTAGTAAAAGTATTTTATATTGGATTCGGTACAAAACAGGCAGCCAGTGTAGAGACATACAGAGTGATTCAACAGAGGAAGAACGATTTGCAAGGAAAATCAGTCTTGCCGCAGCGTGCAAAATAGATTGTAGAGGTTTGAGTCTGTTCTTGGGAAGACCAGTAAGGAGGGAATTGCTATAGTCAATGCGGGAGATGATGAGTGCATGAATTAAGGTTTTTGCAGTGTCTTGCGTGAGATATGTGCGAATTCTGGAAATGTTCTTTAGATGTAAGTAGCAGGATTTAGATATAGAGTCAATGTGGGGAACATATATATTCTTCATTAATCACATATAAACAGAAAGGGCCTGAGTCATTAAGGCACGCACACCGAGTGCAGCAAGCGTTTGCGCTAAACCGCACGGACCTGCCAGCTGCACACTCCCGAAGTCAACAAGACACGGATCGTCACATACGCCGCTTAATGATTTCAGGAGTAACAGTTGTCAAAGTACGTGCACACTGCCGTCTGGTGCACATCCACCTGTATAACTACAAGAATCATCTGCAGGTTATTTTCTGTTGAGGCAGCGAACGCTAAGCATTTGAATGGCATAGGAACAAGTGCTGCTCTCAAGCGTTCCATCGACTACCTTTCCTGCTGACTACCCTTGTTTGTTATTTACCAAACAATACAGTGTTGGTTGTGTAGTGGTGGTTGTAATGTACATTGAAATATGTGTCCCCCTTTATTTTATTCTACTTTGTTCATTTATAAGGCACCACTGGTCTCTGTGTATCAGAACATGCTGGCACTGGTAAATCCCAAAGTGTCAGCGTGCCCATTGCCCTGGCACCCACGAATAGGTGGTTGTATTTACTACAGTTGACAAACTTTGCCACTAGGCCTGGCACTAATAGGAGGTTCGCCCCTATAAATGAGAGACCGTACCCGGCCTATTCCCCCATCGCCTGTTAACCCACTTCTGGAATCTGGGCTTCACTTAAAATAATCTTAATAACCATTTTTAAAACATAAATTAAACACACATACTAGCTTTTCAAACAAAATAAACACATTTATTTACAAAATAACGTAATAAAACTTAGTAAAAGTATTAAGTAATTTTTTTAAGTAAATACATTTTTTTTGCTTTATTTTTATATTTTTTTTCTTGTTTTTAATTTCATTTAATAACATTTGACTTGGCTGTCGTCTCGGATACTTAGACCTACAAGTGGGTTAGCAAGACTCCTAATGGGACTGTAAAAGAAAAAAATAATATAATATAATATTTTTAACAAATAAAACAGAAAACACAATTATGCATTGTGACACATCACTAGGCCATAACATGAAACAAGGTAAGAAAACCATAAAACAAAGTGGCACATTACTAGGGGGATATATGTAGGAGCAAACAAAATGAACAAAAACAGTAATAATAAAACAAATAAAAAATGATAGTACTATTAATCAGCCACATTTAAAAATGTAACAAAAAAAAACCTTGTTAATTGCTTTTAACTCTCAGAGAATTGTACACAAAAGAATGCAGATAATCTCAGATGCAGATGAAACAACAGCATACAGCGCATGCTTTAATCGGGCTTATTCCAGCTGTGTTTAATTAGCGGGCAGTATGCAGGTGATTGGGAAGCATACGTGACGATGACGAGACGGTGTTCTGTTGTGTATGTTGGCAGTGGACCACGGGGAGTTAAACTAGACCCCTAGCAGGTGCATTCTATGTGCCGTGAACCACGCTGTTACCCTATGTTCACCCAACTCTGACTTGAATGTCACTGTCCAGGAACACCCTCATTGTGCACCATACCCCTTTACCTCCCTGTTCACACCCGAAAACCGTAGCCCGTAGTAAGTGCCCATTACGTTTGCATACATAGCAGACCTGCGTTTGTTGACGGCCGAGTGTCCATGTTGTGAGGATACGCAGATGGGATTTGCGTTCGATGAGCACAAAAAACAGAGATGCGTGCCTTAATGACTCAGGCCCAATGTGTTCCCTCCCAGGGTCTGACAATTATTCCTACTGGACATCTTGAATGAATGAGCAAAAAGTATTAAAATCCTTAAATGCGCAGGACCTGGGATTCCTTAGATTGTAAGATGTAACCCTCATACGTTCATCTGGAAGGTCACTCATCACACTCTTGCTTTAATAAAGACCATAACAGTTGAAATGCGTCACAAATGAGACCCAGAGGTTTGACCAGTGACCTTTCCATTCTAACAACCGACAAGCGGGTTTGCTATCATGGATTTCGAATTCTCCCGTGTCCTATCGCCGCTATTCCTGCCATGTCAAGGGCCAGGTACCAGATGGGATGCAAAGGACTCTAAGCTTAAAGCTTGTAAGTGTGTCCACGACCCTCTGCATTTCACATACATAGCATGCTATTAATTAAAAAAGAAAAGAAGTAAATTCAACTAATAAGGTAATTGCTAAGCCACGATCCCTACCAGCTTAAACATATGTGTGATACATTTATAAATATGCTATAAATAAATTACTCCCTAACCATTTTCTATATGCCATAATTCTATAACGAAGGATTCTTCACCATTTAACTTGTCGTTCTCTTAATTCATGTCTGATAAATAGTTGTCAATCACTCTGTATAAGGATAAAAATTATAACATCTCACAAATAAAACAATCCATCCTAAAATAAACCCCATATAAAAAAACAAGACAGTTGTAAACAAATATGACATCATAATAACACATTTTAAAAAATCAGAAATTAAGTAATAAATCCAAAAAGCAACCAGACCCGAACTTCATCATACATCCTCATATCCCTCATCTTCTTTTTCCTAGTGACCCTGCCCTATCTTATATTGGTTCCACTGATTAGCTATCTATGATGTCTCATGTGATACATGGTTACTCACAATATACTATCATCCGGACAAATATTCATTCTGGGATCTCCAAATCAATGTTCTCCATGCCTCCGACCTTAAATAGTTAAATTCTTCTAAATATCACATATCTTGTAAGCCCCAATGGGGCAGGGACTGATGTGAGTGAGTTCTCTGTACAGCGCTGGGGAACTAGTGGTGCTATATAGATAAATGATGATGATGATGATGATAATCTGAAAGAGGTAGTAGGACCATGTTCTAGCCACATCAAGAGAACCAAGAAAATGTGGTGGATAAACACAGCAGTAATAGATATTTCCCTTTGAAATCCACACAGGGCCCCCGATTGTTACAATTATCAACGTAATCAAAACCATTGTGGCTTCAAAGTTGAGTACTGATTCTTACAAAAATGAGGACAATTCAAAATCAATATTCAAGCCCCTTAGGGCCAGTGTTCCACGCTGATAAATTAATTTCCCTTCAGTCTTATTCCAAGCTTTAATGTGATCACCTCCCCCTACAATTTCTCTTAACCACATGAATCTCTAAAAATGTAATACTTGTTGGATCACTATTACGATGGATCTTATAGTGATTTCCTAAATGATGTGATCTCTTTTTTCGGGTTGGGTACGTTTGAGCGATCATGATAAATCCGACATCGCCAATGCCTCCAAAAAAACCCTGAAAGAATGAAAAAGCGACTTTAAAATAACTAGACTTACCTTGAAGACGATGCTGGAGATCACCGAAGAAACCAGCATAATGACAGCGAGGCATTCCGATTGGAGAACTGACCGGCAATGCAGCCTGACGTCATTGCGACATCTGTCACGAAAAATCGTCAATGTGTACCCCTAATGTTAAGTGTTTAAACAGTTAAGCTCACATTGGAGCTTAATTTTTTTTGTGACAGACGTCGCGATTGGCGATGTCGGAATGGTGGTAATCGGAAAAACGATTACCATCCCTTTTTTTCTATATTTATGACATGTTCAGCAATGTGTATTTGCAATTTCCTTCCAGTTCTCTCAATATACTGTAAACGGGATGGACATGTAATCAGATAAATCACAGTTGGTGTATCACATGAGATCCTATTTTTAATCTCGTAATCTTCTTGAGTAGTCTTGGATCTAAACTGCACAATGGATTCGGTGTTCTGACTTCCTGTAATCCTACATCCTACACATTTGTGACAATTAAAAAAGCCGTTTGTATTAGTAATTGGTGACAATCAATTTGACTCGCTACTCAAGAGGTTCCAGATGGCTAAACACCAATTTGTGTTTCAAATTTGGAGCTTTTCTAAATATAGTTTGGGCACTATCAGGAAGTATTTGAGACAGAACTTCATCCATAAGTAGGATATAAAGATATGTTTTGAGGAGTCAGAGTACTGTGTAATGATAGGTACCCCAAATTGTTCTGTTTATTCTGATGTTTATATTCTAACAGGGATTCTCTCTCCCTTCAGTCTCTAAGGAGGCTTAGAACTGAATCCATGTGTGTTACGAGCCGCGGCAGTGCCCAGCCGCCGCGACTCACTCACCTGCGTCCCGGCCGTCGCTATGGCGACCGGGACGTCACTTCCGGCCCTGACCCGGCCGTTGCCGGGGCAACGAGAAGACGCTTCAGTGCTGCGTCCCGGCAATGAGAGGAAGCCGGGCGCAGCGCTCACCATATTCTCTAGCCTGTGGGCTAATTAATGCAACTTATTAATTATGCTGGGGGCTGTGTCTAATTCAGAGCTAGGCTCTGATTGGTGGCCACTGGTATTTAGGGCAATGAGGTCTGCTGCCTCATTGCCGGTTATAGCTTCTGTGCTCCAGTCTGCTGACCTGCTTGTTCCAGTTCCTGTTTCCTGTATCTACGTTTTGACTTCCCGTGTTTGACCCTTGGCTTCGTATTTGACTTCGCTTGTGTTTCCTGTGACCCTGATCCTTGGCTCGTTTACCTGTTCTGCTACTTTGCCTGTGACCTCTGACCTCAGCTTGTTCGTTGTTACTGTTACCTGCTGCCGGCCTTTGACCTCTGCGTGGACCTGACTCTTCTTGCCTGGGTTCTCCCCAGCCGGTACACACTTCATGACCCTCTGTCAGTCTGCAGCCCAGTCTGTCCCCACCATCAGGGGCTCCAGTGAACACCTGACTGGCAGAGTAGACTCCGGGTTGTGTTGTGCTGGCTGGAGGGGTTCCTAACAATGTGAAGGGCTGGAGAAAGTGCAAGAGGGCAGAGCACCCATTTTTGTGGGGCAAAGTAGGTATGGTTATTGGTTTGAATATTGGAGGGTGATGGATTAAGGAAGAGATTAATGTGTCATGTGTCAGATCATATATGTGTGTGTACTATGCATGCATCTCTCTGTGTATGTATGCATTTATATTTGTGTATTAGTAAATGTATGTATGACCCAGGCGGTGTTACTTACCAGAGTTCTTAATTCTACCAAACAGGTAGTTACTCCTTTGGCAACCAGGTGCTGTCTGGCAGAATAAACTTTGAAGTAATTAATCCCTTGGGCTAATGTAATTATATTTCCATCCTTCCTACCATAATGCTATCTCCTAAATAATTTTTGCTAGCCTTTTTCAGTGTCTCTATATTACAGTAATAGTAATACAGCTGTCTTACAATAGGTAGAAATTAGGTAATGGGGATAATGCATGATTTTTTTAAATTCAAAATTAAGATCGGGTCATGATTGTACTCTCTGCTTGCTAATAGCTATGGTTTTTTTAATAACAGTATTTTAACACATATGTAAAAGATTACACACAGAAGGTGTTAGCAGGTATGTCACATACTTATCTGTTTAAATTAGGGATGTGCACCGGCGACTTTTGAGGTCTCGTGTTTTGTGTTTTGGATCCGGATTTTCGTTATTTTTGAGGTTCGGATTTGTCTCGCAAAACACTTGACGAAAGGTCTCGGTTCGGATTTAAGGTATTGGATTCGGATTTTTTTTGAAAAAAACATAAAAAGTTTAAAAATCAAGTTTTTGGGCTTATTTTCACTCCTAGGCTATTATTAACCTCAATAACATTCAATAACAAGCATTTCCACTAATTTACAGTGTATTCTGAACACCTCACAATATAGTTATTAGTCCAAAACGTTGCAAAAAGGTATCTTTCTGGACTGCGTAGAGGAGTGGGTCACCACAATATCTTAAAAACCCTGAACTTTTATGATTCGCACCAATAAATGTACCTGGACTGCGTAGAGGAGTGGGTCACCACAATATATTAAAAACCCAGAACTTTTATGAATCGCACCAATAAATGTACCTGGACTGCGTAGAGGAGTGGGTCACCACAATATATTAAAAACCCTGAACTTTTATGAATCGCACCAATAAATGTACCTGGACTGCGTAGAGGAGTGGGTCACCACAATATATTAAAAACCCTGAACTTTTATGAATCGCACCAATAATTGTACCTGGACTGCGTAGAGGAGTGGGTCACCACAATATCTTAAAAACCCTGAACTTTTATGAATCGCACCAATAAATGTACCTGGACTGCGTAGAGGAGTGGGCACTGGGCACCACAATAAAATATATAAAAAACCTTCAACAGGTCTGCATTACACTACACATACGGCTGCTCCTCCATCCTCTCCATCATATACATGTTGGAGTTTTAGCGTGTGACAACCTCTTGTTTTTGATAATGTCAGTGCATTTTGAATATTTTTCAATTTGCCCCACACCACTGAATGTACTTTATCTATGATACGCATCTATCTATCTTGACTGCGTAGTGTGGTGGCCCCGGTACACAATTTGGTACCGAGGCCACAATATAATTAAAAAACCCTCCACGTGTCAGAATTCCACCAAACAAGTATCTGGACTGCGTAGTGGGGTGGCCCCGGTACCCAACTTGATACCGGGGCCACAATAAAATAAATACACCCTCCACGTGTCAGAATTCCACCAAACAAGTATCTGGACTGCGTAGTGTGGTGGCCCCGGTACCCAACTTGATACCGGGGCCACAATACCTCCTCCAAACATGCTACAGACAATTCGTCATTGAGATCCCATTAAGTATGTTAAAGACAGACAGGGTCCAAGTGTTATTAGTTGACTTTGTAAAGAAAAAAACTGTCCCTGTTGCACATAGTCGTGCAATGAAGACTTACTTTTTCATTTAAAGGCACGATCTTTCAAGTGTAGTGTTTGTAAGTCTAAGTCATATTATACTTTTGGTAAAATTGGTTTTTTTTGTTCCTCTTTATGTTAATTAATTAGTAATAGAATTAAAGTAGGAAATAGAATTAAATAGAATTAAAGTAGGAAATAGAGTGGTATAGAGTTGTAGTGTGGTATAGATAGAGTGGTCCACACAATATAATAATAAAACCCTCAACTGGTCTGAATTCCACCAAACAAGTATCTTGACTGCGTAGTGTGGTGGCCCCGGTACACAATTTGGTACCGAGGCCACAATATAATTAAAAAACCCTCCACGTGTCGGAATTCCACCAAACAAGTATCTGGACTGCATAGTGGGGTGGCCCCGGTACCCAATTTGATACCGGGGCCACAATACCTCCTCAAAACATGCTCCATACAATTCGTCATTGACAGACCCCAGACAGACAGGGTCGTAGTGTTATTGTTTGACTTTGTAAACCCAAAAAAATGTCCCTGTTGCAATGCACATAGTCGTGCAATGAAGACTTACTTTTTCATTTAAAGGCACGATCTTTCAAGTGTAGTGTTTGTAAGTCTAAGTCATATTATACTTTTGGTAAAATTGGTTTTTTTTGTTCCTCTTTATGTTAATTAATTAGTAATAGAATTAAAGTAGGAAATAGAATTAAATAGAATTAAAGTAGGAAATAGAGTGGTATAGAGTTGTAGTGTGGTATAGATAGAGTGGTCCACACAATATAATAATAAAACCCTCAACTGGTCTGAATTCCACCAAACAAGTATCTTGACTGCGTAGTGTGGTGGCCCCGGTACACAATTTGGTACCGAGGCCACAATATAATTAAAAAACCCTCCACGTGTCGGAATTCCACCAAACAAGTATCTGGACTGCATAGTGGGGTGGCCCCGGTACCCAATTTGATACCGGGGCCACAATACCTCCTCAAAACATGCTCCATACAATTCGTCATTGACAGACCCCAGACAGACAGGGTCGTAGTGTTATTGTTTGACTTTGTAAACCCAAAAAAAGTCCCTGTTGCACTTGCACATAGTCGTGCAATGAAGACTTACTTTTTCATTTAAAGGCACGATCTTTCAAGTGTAGTGTTTGTAAGTCTAAGTCATATTATACTTTTGGTAAAATTGGTTTTTTTTGTTCCTCTTTATGTTAATTAATTAGTAATAGAATTAAAGTAGGAAATAGAATTAAATAGAATTAAAGTAGGAAATAGAGTGGTATAGAGTTGTAGTGTGGTATAGATAGAGTGGTCCACACAATATAATAATAAAACCCTCAACTGGTCTGAATTCCACCAAACAAGTATCTTGACTGCGTAGTGTGGTGGCCCCGGTACACAATTTGGTACCGAGGCCACAATATAATTAAAAAACCCTCCACGTGTCGGAATTCCACCAAACAAGTATCTGGACTGCATAGTGGGGTGGCCCCGGTACCCAATTTGATACCGGGGCCACAATACCTCCTCAAAACATGCTCCATACAATTCGTCATTGACAGACCCCAGACAGACAGGGTCGTAGTGTTATTGTTTGACTTTGTAAACCCAAAAAAATGTCCCTGTTGCACTTGCACATAGTCGTGCAATGAAGACTGACTTTTTCATTTAAAGGCACGATCTTTAAAGTGTCAGAAAGAGAGAGAAGACACAGGAGAGGAGAGTTGTAGCTGGGGACCTGGGGTGGAAGCTCCCAGGCTCCCCCAGCATTGCCTGGAAGTCTGAGCGTGGTGACTGAGCCAGGGCAAGGAATGTGTGCCCTGGATGAGGGGGAGAACTCCATGCCACTATAGTGAACCCAAGAGAGAGGGGGACACTGCACATGGAAGAGGCCCTGGAGTGAGGGCTGCTACAAGAGGCATGGTAGCTGTAGTGTCAGATCCTGAGGCTGAGAGTACACAGAGTGACGTGTCAGAGCACAGGAGACATTATCCCCGCAGAGGAGGGATGAGCTGCAGTTGAGAGGTCTGTTGTTGAAATAGGACATGCACACTTTAACAAACCAATCATTTCAGCGACAGGGCCTACCAAACAACTTTGACTGAAATGATTGGTTTGTTTGGGCCCCCACACCAAAAAAGCTATTCATCTCTCCCTGTACAGACTAAACAGGCTCTACTGAGGCAAGATGTCGTCCTCATCCTCAACCTCTGATTCCTCTCCCCCTACAGTGTGTACTTCCTCCTCATCACACATTATCAATTCGTCCCCGCTGGACTCCACAACCACAGGTCCCTCTGTAGTATCTGGAGGGCAGTGCTGTACTTCATTGAGGAATTGATTATTCATTTTTATAAACATCATTTTTTCAACGTTGTGAGGAAGCAACCTCCTTCGCCGCTCACTGACCAGGTTCCCCGCTGCACTAAAAACTCTTTCCGAGTACACACTGGAGGGGGGACAACTCAGGTAAAATAGAGCCAGTTTGTACAGGGGCTTCCAAACTGCCTTTTTTTCCTGCCAGTAACAATATGGACTGTCTGACATGTCTACTTGGATGGTGTCAGCAAAGTAATCATCCACAATTTTTTCTATTGTGACAGCATCCAATGCAGCGAGAGTAGACATGTCTGCAATGGTTGGCAGGTCCTTCAGTCCGGACCAGATGTTATCAGCATCCCCGCCAGTGCCTCTTTTGGGAAAACTGAGCTTTTTCCTCGCAGCCATAGATGTGGAAGAAAATGAGGGTGGAGCTGTTGGCATGTCACGGTCCTCTTCAGAGGACAATCTCCTGACCAGCAGGTCTTTGCACCGCTGTAGATTTGTGTCCGCCGGAAACAGAGACACAACATACTTTTTAAACCGAGGATCGAGCACGGTGGCCAGAATGTATTCCTCTGACTTTAAAAGAGTGACCACCCTCGGATCCTGGCAAAGCGTACGAAGGGCTACATCCACAAGAGCTACATGCTTGCTGTAATCGCAATGGTTTACCAGCTCCTCCCTCACTTTCTCCAGCTGCTTCTGCAACAGCCTGATCAGGGGAATGACCTGACTCAAGCTGGCAGTGTCGGAACTGACTTCTCGTGTGGCAAGTTCAAATGGCTGCAGAACCTTGCACAACACGGAAATCAGTCTCCACTGCGCTTGACTCAGGCGCATCCCCACTCCTTTGCCTATGTCGTAGGTGGCTGTGTAGGCCTGAATGGCCTTTTGCTGCTCCTCCATCCTCTGCAGCATATAGAGGGTGGAGTTCCAGCGCGTCACAACCTCTTGTTTGAGGTGATGGCAGGGCAGGTTCAAGCTTTTTTGATGTGCCTCTAGTCTGCGGTAGGCACTGGCTGAATGCCGAAAGTGTCCAGCAATTTTGCGCGCCACCGCAAGCATCTCCTGCACACCCCTGTCACTCTTCAGGTAATGCTGCACCACCAAATTAATGGTGTGGGCAAAACATGGGACGTGCTGGAAATTGCCCATATTTAATGCCCGCACAATGTTACTGGCATTGTCTGACACCACAAATCCCCATGAGAGTCTAAGTGGGGTAAGCCACTGGGAGATAATTTCCCTCATTTTCTCTAATATGTTGGCAGCGTTGTGCCTCTTATTAAAGCCTGTAATGCACAATGTTGCCTGCCTTTGCATGAGCAGCCATTTTGTAGATGCTGCTACTGATGCAGCTGTTGCTGTTGCTGCGGAAGGGGATGCATCTACCCAGTGGGCTGTCACAGTCATATAGTCCTTCGTTTGCCCAGAACCACTTGTCCACATGTCCATGGTTAAGTGGACAGTGGGTACAACCGCATTTTTAAGAGCACTGAGGACACTTGATCGTACTTCTCTGTACATTTTTGGTATCGCCTGCCTAGTGAAGTGGAATCTCGAGGGGATTTGGTACCGGGGACACAATACCTCCATCAACCCTCTAAATCCCACTCCACTGATGGCGGACACCGGGCGCACGTCTAACACCAACATTGCAGTTACAGCCGCAGTTATACGCTTTGCAATAGGGTGACTACTATCGTATTTGGTGGTCATGGCAAACGACTGTTGGACGGTCAATTGTTTGGTGAAAGACTTAGCGGTCTTACGACTTCCCCTCTGGGAAGATGACCGACTAACAGCAGCAACAGCAGCAGTGGCAGTAGTAGGCGTACCGCTGCAGGATTCCTCGGATGAATCCCGTATTGAGGAGGACTCAGTCTGGCTGGTGACTTGGGCTGCAGGACTGAATCTGATGGAGATTGTGGAGGAAGTTGACGAGGAGGGTGTTGCTGGTGTGTATCCAACTGGACCACGGGATTTAGGTGTCCCTGTACCGATGAGGGTCCTAGCCCCAGTTCCTGAACTAACCACTGAACTATGAAGGTTATTCAGGTGACGTATAAGGGAGGATGTTCCTAGGTGGGCAAGATCCTTACCCCTGCTTATTTGAGCTTTACATAAGCTACATATTGCCATACATTGGTTGTCTGGATTTGGATAAAAATAACTCCAGACCGAAGAGGTGCATTTTTTGGTCTTCTGACCAGGCATGACGATGGGCTTTTTCATCCCATGGACATCAGCTGTTTCCCCCCCTGGTGCCTCATTTACAATAACCACATCACCATCCTCATCATCAAGTTCCTCCACAGCGCCAGCTACATCATCAATAGCCTCCTCCCGAGCCACCTCTTCCCGTACAGTGATGGGAAGGTCAGGCTTGACAACCACCAACACCCTTGGACTCGCCTTGGGGATTTGTGATAATTTCTCTTTAGAAGGCAGAGTTGTTTGCTGTTTTGTTGCTGACAGCATAACTCTCTTCAATTTTTTGTAGGGGGGGGAGGAGGAGGAGGGCTAAGATCCGTGGGTGAAGCTGAACCACTAGTCATGAACACGGGCCAGGGCCTAAGCCGTTCCTTGCCACTCCGTGTCGTAAATGGCATATTGGCAACTTTACGTTTCTCCTCAGATGATTTTAAGTTTCTGTTTTTGCTACTTTTTCTTAACTTGGGCTTTTTGGATTTTACATGCCCGGTACTACGAGATTGGGCATCGGGCTTGGAAGACGACGTTGATGGCATTTCATCGTCTATGTCATGACTAGTGGCAGCAGCTTCAGCATTAGGAGGAAGTGGGTCTTGATCTTTCCCTACTTTATCCTCCAAATTTTTGTTCTCCATTATATGTAGCACAAGATACTGCAGAATGTGTGAACTTGGTAATATTGCAGTACCAATGGACTTATAATGCTGGATTGGTTTTGCAAATTTGGTTATAATTATTATATATTTTTTTTTTTTTTTAATTTTTTATTTTTTTTTACTTTTTTTTTATTTTTTACAAACTTGGGAATAATGGGGAAATAACTATGCCCTTAGAAGCACAGAGCACAGGACACAGCACCACTGGACTGAACAGGACACGGCACAGGACCCAGCAGCACTACGGAACTCAGCAGGACAGAGCACAGGACACAGCACCACTGGACTGATACTGCAGAATGTGTAAACTTTGTAATATTGCAGTACCACTGGACTTTTACTGCTGAATGTGTGAACTTGGTAATATTGCAGTACCAATGGACTTATAATGCTGGATTGGTTTTGCAAATTTGGTTATAATTATTATATATTTTTTTTTTTTTTTAATTTTTTATTTTTTTTTACTTTTTTTTTATTTTTTACAAACTTGGGAATAATGGGGAAATAACTATGCCCTTAGAAGCACAGAGCACAGGACACAGCACCACTGGACTGAACAGGACACGGCACAGGACCCAGCAGCACTACGGAACTCAGCAGGACAGAGCACAGGACACAGCACCACTGGACTGATACTGCAGAATGTGTAAACTTTGTAATATTGCAAAACCACTGGACTTTTACTGCTGAATGTGTGAACTTGGTAATATTGCAGTACCAATGGGCTTATACTGCAGGATTGGTTGTGAAAATTTTGTGGTAATTAAAAAATATTAAAGTAGTTTTTGGTATTTTATAAAAAAAACTTTTTTTTATTTTTTTAAACACAGGGGAATATTGGGGAAATAACTATGCCCTTAGAAGCACAGAGCACAGGACACAGCACCACTGGACTGAACAGGACACAGCACAGGACCCAGCAGCACCACTGACCTCAGAAGGACAGAGCACAGCACACAGCACCACTGGACTGATACTGCAGAACACAGCACAGCACAGCACAGCACAGCACAGCACAGCACAGCACAGCACTAAACAGCACAGCACAGCACAGCACAGCACAGCACAGCACTAAACAGCACAGCACAGCACTAAACAGCACAGAACTAAACAGCACAGAACTAAACAGCACAGAGGACCACCTAACACATCCTCCCTCTACCCTGATCAATGCCCGAGTGAAGATGGCGGCGACTAGCGGGGAATTTATAGGATCCGAGTATCGCGAGATCCGACAACGGGATTATGAGTCAGAGCCTCAGTTTCACTTTTGAATTTGGCGCCAATACCCGGATCTGTCTCGGATCCGACTCGGATCCGCAACGTTCGGGTGGGCTCGGATTTCAGAAATCCGAGCGCGCTCATCCCTAGTTTAAATGTATTTATTAACCTTTAAGGTTCATAAAGACATACTTGCCAACTCTCCCGGAATGTCCGGGAGACTCCCGCATTTTGTGAGAGTCTCCCGGACTCCCGGGCGAGTGTGGCAATCTCCCGAATTCTGCCCACTTCACTAGGAAGTGCCCCACTTCCTAGTGAAGTGGGCAGAATTAGATCCCAAACGCCGCGATTCCCGGTGAATCGCGGCGTTTGGCCCCGCCCCCGCTGTCAAATGACGCAATTTGCGTCATGACGTCACAGGGGGCGGGGCCGAAATGACGCGATTTCGGCCACCCCGCCCCTTCACGCCCCCCTCCACTGGCTGGCTCCCGGAAGGGAGCTGAAGAAAGTAGGTAAGTATGCATAAAGATCATAACGGTTGTAAACCACTGCCTTATTGAGGAAGCTGCATACAGATCTAGCTCATTTAAGGTCTATAGTGTGGTAGAAGCCTTGTAGTGTTGTCCCCGAGTGCAAAAATATTATTAATAAAGCAGTGCCACTAAGAAAATTGAAGCTTGTAATGAACTATCAGATTGACAAGTGAAGGATTACAATACCTTGAGTGTCATCGATGCCTCCTGGGACTGTGAAGAATATCCATTCCTATGCAGTAAGGGGAGAGTATTATCCAGGTCTGTGAAATGTGAAGAGAGAGCACTGTATTGGCCTCTGACAAATTAAAGGATTCTACACTGGAGCCCCAGGTATCGAGCTTCACTGGACCTTAGCCCTAGGGTACCACACCCACCAAGCCAGGTGTTGAACCACCCACCAGTGAGTATTTGGAGACATAAGAGTAATTTTGCTGACTCATGTTTCGGGCCAAGACACACAGGGAGGACAAAACAACAGACATCTAGTAGGTTGGTAGTCAGGACAAATGAACGCAAAGGAAAGGACCACTCCATTCCTTTATTTCTGGATCTACCCGATCAAATGTATTCGCTATCATTATTTGATCAAGCCAATTATTTGTGACCTGCCCTTGGGGCAATCTGCTCAAAAACTTCCCAACCGTATAACCAAATCTGTAGCCACCATAAGAGGATGTGTCTCCTTCATGCTGAGATATTTTAATCTATAATATATTCAATAAAACAGTGCTATAAAATGATCATGCATATCTGTCTCTTATATTTTGTAGAAGGTAACGGTCTTTCTATTGGTTTTACACCCCTCGCATAAATCTACAGTGCATTGCCATTCCGGTGCCTGAAGGAGCACCCATCTCACTCTTTACACATAAACATAGTCACTTTCATGATTATTTAGTAAAATAACAGGGTAGAAACCAGTAATTTAAATCCCTACATTTTGGAGGTGCATCCCTAGTTTTGGGCTAGCTCTTTTCCTTTCCAAGATCAAGATCTTGTCCCCTAAATAGGTTATAGGATTTTCTCAGCATATTAAGGGGCATATTCAGTTGTTTGAATATCCCGCCGCATTAAAACTATTACCGTTCCGTCCCTCCCTTTGGTCCCTGTATACCCCCCCCCCCTTTTTATACCCTTCAAACTTGAAAAGTTAAAATAACATCTTTGCAGTATTAGATAGATAAATATACATTTATCTCCCAAGTACGAGAGAATCTGTTGTATGTAAACACGTGTTATTTATTTCTGTTTAACCTCTCGAGATTCTGTAATGCATTTTCTATGGGAAAAGATGTTTCTAATAAAAAGTAAAAAAAAAACAAAAAAAACCTATTACCGTTATTATGGTAATAGTTAACTGGATTTCAGCTCGCGGCTCGGAGAGCTGCGAGCTGAAATCCAGCGAGAAAACTACCGCAATAACGTTTTTTACCGGCACTATTATCATAATAACGGTAACAGTGGGCGGAGCACAAATTTTCGGCATTTCCACCGACAATTGAATATGCCCCCAAGTGTCCTGTGGCGTCTAATAATGCGTTTTTCAATAATCTCTATCTGGATGTTTTCCAAGGTGGACACACATCTGTGAACACAAGGGGTGTATTCAACTATCAGCAGCGGTTTTTTTTCATGAAACGGTCTTCTCGTGCTCCAATAGAAGGTCTATTGAAAGTATAGGGTGTGCGACAGGCAGACGCGTTAAAAGCTTTTCAATTGTTTTTTAACGCGACGCGTTAAACAGGAAAATATACTGTTTTATCTTGCACCTCTTTTTGTTAAAAATAAAAGTATTTGAAATCATGTAATAATGTAGAAAAAAAGTTAAACTTATGTTTAGCACTAATGCCTATCTTGTGTAAGTTGATTTTCTTGTGAAAAAATAATGAAATAAAATAAACATAAAAAAAAAAAAAATGAATAATTAATTATATTTATGTATGTTTTTGGTACAAATATGAATGTAGTAATGTGTTTTGACATTATATAGATGATTCTACGGTAAAAAATAGTTCAATTAAAAATATGCTAAAGAAAGCACTGTAATGTAGATATTATCAGTGTGTAATGCAATCTAATGTATGGAAATGTATGGAAAACCTTTTTTTTATGTTATACATGACCGCGTTAGAACTCCCCTTCACTCCCCTAAAAACTCGCAAACACAATGTTTAACGCGCGGGGGCAGCGTTCCCTCTCTTTCAATTGAATTGCACGAGTTTTCCTGTTGCGCTAACTCAAAACGGTCGCAATTGCCGTCAAAAACCTGCAGATTCCTTTTTTTTTAACGCTGGGGGGAAAAAAACCAACTCGCGGACAATTGAATATTATTATTATTATTATTATTTTTTATTTATAAGGCGCCACTAGGTGTCCGTAGCGCCGTAAAGGGACAGACAGAATCACAGTACAGGGTGAGACAGCACGATACATTTAACAAGAAGCACAGTAACTCAGAAGCTCAAAGTACAGCTAGATGAGAGGTGAGAGCCCCCAGCGGGGTAGCGAGAGGGGTAGAAGGGTAGAAGGACCTCACTGAAGAGACAATGAGCTGGAGAGAAGAGTTAAGGTGGTGGAGAACAGGAGGAAAGGGGGCCCTGCTCGAAGGAGCAACCAATCTAAGGGGAGGGTAGGACAGACAGAGACGCAAGGGTGGGAGGAGGAAAGGGGGAGAGAAAAATGATGAGGAGGGAGGTAGTAGGGGGACAGAAGGGGGGGCAGGAGTGGGAGGGGGATGGGTGGGAGACTGAAAGGAGGGCAGTTAAGTGGGGGACTGGAAGGCTTTGAGGAAGAGGTGGGTTTTTAAGGCCCGTTTGATGCTGGGCAAGTTGGGGGAAGTTCTGATGGAGCGGGGGAGCTGGTTCCAATGGAGGGAGGCAGTACGGGAGAAGTCTTGGATGCGAGCGTGGGAGGAGGTAACCAGGGGGGAAGAGAGGCGACGGTCATTTGCCGAACGCAGAAGGCGGGATGGAGCATGAATGGAGATGAGGTTGGAGATGTAGGGAGCAGTGGAGTTGAAGAGGGCCTTGAAAGTAAGTGTAAGGAGCTTGAACACGATTCTGTAAGGGATGGGGAGCCAGTAAAGGGATTGGTAGAGGGGGGAGACAGAAGAGGAGCGGCGAGAAAGGAAAATGAGCCGAGCGGCTGCATTGAGTACAGAGCGAAGGGGAGCGAGATGAGAGCGGGGAAGGCCGGTAAGGAGGAGGTTGCAGTAGTCCAAGCGGGAGATAATAAGAGAGTGGACAAGAGCTTTAGTGGCATCTTGGGAGAGGAAGGGCCGAATGCGTGATGTTGCGCAGCTGGAAGCGGCAGGATTTAGCGAGAGAATGTGAGGGGCAAAGGAGAAGGGGAGTCAAGGATGACACCGAGGCAGCGAAGGAACAGGGGAGCTAGAGGAGTTGAGAACGGTCATAGAAAGGTCGGAAGGGGAGGGGGATAGAGCGGGAGGAAAGACAATAAGTTCGGTTTATACACCCCAAGGAGTAATCAGAAATATCCCTCTATGACCATGTGAAAGGTTCAGGCACATATCCTGTCAGTAACTATTTTGGATTTGTTTGAATTGGTTCAGGGCACCCGAATGCATGCCAGCTGAGCGTCATGATTACCATGCGACCATCGAGAATTTGTGCATCCTAAAGGGAAATTTTCTACAAGGAAAGTTAACGGGCATTGTTTGTATGGATTTGGGAATGGTTTTAGAAGGTCGAGGTGATGTTTTTGGTCGATCGTTGCCATGGTCTAATTTGTCCGTATTGTTTCCTCCGGGTGCTCCGGTTTCCTCTCACACTCCAAAAACATACTTATAGGTTAATTGGCTGCTATCAAAATTGCCCCTAGTCTGTGTCTGTCTGTGAGTGAGTGTGTGTCTATATTAGGGAATTTAGACTGTAAGCTCCAATGGGGCAGGGACTGATGTGAGTGAGTCCTCTGTACAGCGCTGCAGAATTAGTGGCGCTATATAAATAAATGATGATGATGATGATGCTTAGCGCTTAAGCACCAACAGAGCTGGCAATTATGCACCCAATATTTGTTCCCTGGAAATATGCCCACCATGAGAATTTGTGCACAGCGCAGCTTTGCAGAATTTTTTTTTTTAACGAAAACATTTATCTTTTACCACCTTTATGCCGATGACACCCAACTCTACCTTTCCTCTCCCGATCTCTCTTCCTCCCTCCTCTCCAGGGTGTCTGCCTACCTCTCTGCCATCTCCTCCTGGATGTCCTCTAGATTCCTCAAACTTAATCTCGCTAAAAGCGAACTTATTGTTTTTCCTCCCACTCATTCCCCCCCCCCTTCCGACCTTTCTATCTCTGTTCTCAACTCCTCTATTTCCCCTGTTCCTCAACTTCGCTGCCTCGGTGTCATCCCTGACTCCTCTCTCTCCTTTGCTCCTCACATTCTCTCTCTCTGCAAATCCTGCCGCTTCCAGCTGCGGAATATCGCACGCATTCGGCCCTTCCTCTCCCAAGATGCCACTAAGGCTCATGTCCACGCTCTTATCATCTCCCGCTTGGACTACTGCAACCTCCTCCTTACCGGCCTCCCCCGCACTCATCTCGCTCCCCTTCGCTCTGTACTTAATGCAGCCGCTCGGCTCATTTTCCTTTCTCGCCGCTCCTCCTCTGTCTCCCCCCTCTACCAATCCCTTTACTGGCTCCCCATCCCTTACAGAATCGTGTTCAAGCTCTTCACACTTACTTTCAAGGCCCTCTCCAACTCCACTGCTCCCTACATCTCCAACCTTATTTCCATCCACGCTCCATCCCGCCCTCTGCGTTCGGCTAATGACCGTCGCCTCACCTCCCCCCTGGTTACCTCCTCCCATGCTCGCATCCAAGATTTCTTCCGCGCTGCCCCCCTCCACTGGAGCCAGCTCCCCCGTTCCATCAGAACATCCCCCAACTTGTCCAGCTTCAAACGGGCCTTAAAAACCCACCTCTTCCTCAAAGCCTTCCAGTCCCCCACCTAACCGACTTCCTTCCAGCCTCCCACCTACCGCCCTCCCTTTCCTGCCCTCCTCCTGCCTCCCTCCTCGTCATTCTCCTCTCCCCCCTCTCTGCGTTCTCCCCCTTTCCTCCTCCCACCCTTGTGTCTCTGTCCGTCCTACCCTCCCCTTAGATTGTACGCTCCTTTGAGCAGGGCCTCCTCTCCTCCTGTTCTCCACCACCTTAACTCTGCTCTCCAGCTCCTTGTCTCCTCCGTGAGGTCCTCCTGCCCTTCTGCCCCTCTAGCCTCACCGCTGGGGGCTCTCACCTTTAATCTAGCTGTACTTTGAGCTTCTGAGTTACTGTGCTTTTTGTTAACTGTACTGTGCTGTCTCACCCTGTATCGTGTTTCTGTATGTCCCTGTACGGCGCTACGGATACCTAGTGGCGCCTTATAAATAAAAATTAATAATAATAATAATAATAATAATAATAATAATAATCTTTATTCCCACCATAGACTCCTAGTTTGGTGCCAGCCCTTGAATAGCACAGTGGCTCAGTGGTTAGCAGTTCTGCCTCACAGCACTGGGGTCATGCGTTCGATTCCCGACCATGGCCTTATCTGTGAGGAGTTTATATGTCCTCCCTGTGTTTGTGTGGGTTTCCACTGGGTGCTCCGGTTTCCTCCCACACTCCAAAAACATACTGGTAGGTTAATTGGCTGCTAATACATTGACCCCAGTCTCTCTGTATGTGTGTATATTAGGGAATTTAGACTGTAAGCTCCAATGGGGCAGGAACTGATGTGAGTGAGTTTTCTGTACAGCGCTGCGGAATTAGTAGCGCTATATAAATAGCTGATTATGATGATATATAATTGCTATCTCCATACTAGCTGAGTAAATTGTGAGGTAAATCCTTATTGCTATATTAACCATGGACCAAAAATTGTGGGAACTAAAGGACAGTCTACAATTTTAAGCCTATTTGCAACACTATTCTGCAGCCAATATCTATCAGCAAACTTCCCAGTTTTTCCTTCTTAGCTCTGCTATCCCTCCCAGTTCCAATGCTATGTAATGTACTATGCCTCCTCCTGTCAGGATGCCTAAATCAGCCTCCGCTATTCTGCCAGAATCTCCCCTCTCTGCTTCCGTTGGGATTTGTAGTCCGCCAGTCCCCAGATTCCAATGAGCCCTAGCTGAGCATTCCACGCACCGGAACTACACTCCCCACAATCCCATGCGGCAGGCTTCTCCCTCAAGCACGTTTATTGGTCCGCTGTCCTGAGGAATGATGTCATTATAAGAAGAGCAGAGAGAACTCCGGTGCATTCATTGTGCATTGGAACATTTGTAAGAGAGGACGGGCGCTGACTGCATCCACAATACACAGCAACTGAAGCCATCAGCCTCACCAATGACCTGGTGATCAGATCTGCACACCCTATTCTTTTGTATGCAATCCCACCCAAGGTGAGCAATGCATTCTGTTTATTGCATGCAAAGATGCTAATGTGTATTCTGTATATCCTTATCAATGTTGGTCATGCTAAGGACTGGTCTGTGAGATGCCTGGCAACTTGCACTGGCCAGCTGCTGGTCTCTGCAGTGCTGTGTGTGTGTAGTTTATTATAGAGGGTGTATGATTGCTTTTTCCACCTAGCAGAGCAGAGCAATAATTGGCTGCAGAATTCACACCAGGCAGCTGGGATATTGGAAGTCACACAGCATCTGGATATCCTTAATGCTTTTATTTGTGTAGTGATATTAAGAGATGTGGCTTTATTTCTGCAGTGTGACTGTCATTCTAATAGCTGCTACTATGACCAGTACATTTAATACTATCCTTTGCATATCATGAGATTGGGTCCAGCTGACTTGTTATGGTTTAATAATAACAGACTTGTTAAATATTTTAATCCATTTAATACAGATTCCCAACTTTAATACTGGAGGTCATCTGATCAATCAGAATATTTATCTGCAGGACTAGGGAAGCTTTTAATTGTCTGATTGTGGTGAAAATACAAGTGATTGTCATTGGTCGTGTTGTAGTTCAGAAGGCAATGACTTCTTTTGCTGAAATGAGCATTTTCAGAGCAGATGCAAGAAAGTACGTCAATAGCTGGAGTAGAGAAGGCTTAAAAACAGTACGCACATAATGCATGCACTTTTTTTTTTTTAAAGTTACGTTGTTTTGGCATTTCGTGGGCTGTGCAGTTTGGTGAGAGGTGTGTTACTAAGTGTGTAGGTTGCACTGCAATTCAGAGATGATCATGTATTATTAGTGTTTGTATCATGTGTCCTATAATATAATTTATTTTATTTATATATATATATATATATATATATATATATATAGTATTCAAGGGACATAAACGTATGTAAACTACTTTGTGATTTATGTAATTTATATAGTAGTGTTGTCACACCTGTAAAATATAATTTATATGCTGAGAGTTGGGACATCGCAGTGTGAACGTGTTCTGTGATGGAATGACTGGCAGGGATGTTAAAACACACCTGGATGTGAGGATCACCTAATACAGGAAACTTTCCTTGTTTCATATGTAAACGTATTCCTATAAGGGTGTCTATTTGTCCCATAAGACATATTGATTTGCCCTTTGTATTCTTCAGTGTCTCAAGAATGTTTGAATTCGTTATTATTATATGCTTGTATCGGTGAGTATTTGCACATGGCCTACAGCAAGTGCAAAATATAGGCCTCCTAACAGGCGCGTATATGCGTGTTTCTGCAGGTCTACATGTGTCTTATTTGCGTAAACACGCAGTTACTGTACATAGAATGCCCTTTCGATTCCCTGTCCCGCCTATCTCAACGGATACGGACATAGGTGCCACCATCGCGAGAGTCAGCATAGGAGAACATGCGTGCGCCCTCTTTCTGCGCACGCACAGATCGATTTGATGTAGGATACGCTAATCAAACTGGTTTACGTCCCACCCTTCATTAGCCCCCAAGTGTCCAAAATTGAGACACGCCAGTGTAAGTATTGTAATGAATAACTGGAATCAAAAATGTAAAAAAAACCCAAAGCAATTCCGAGCTAATTAGTTTAATTTTCAGTTTAAATATCGTTCATTTATCTTAACTTTAAGGGGTATATTTACTATACTGCGGGTTTGAAAAAGTGGAGATGATGCCTGTAGCAACCAATCAGATTCTAGATGTCATTTATTTAGTACATTCTAGAAAATGATAGCTAGAATCTGATTGGTTGCTATAGGCAACATCTCCACTTTTTCAAACCCACAGTTTAGTAAATCTAACCCTAAGTCTTTAAAGTCTTTCAGGCTCTTGGTTTGTACTATTCCGTGCGGTCACGCCACCCTCTACAGACTCATATGCTGTCGGGAGTTGCTGTGAGATGAATGACTGAAGCCTTGGGAAAATGGCTGTACAGAGCAGCCCTCCCCCCCGGGGCTACGGTGAGGGGAGCCATGTGTAGGGTAATTTTACCCAGGAATGTAGTGGAAGACATTAATTGTGATGTGTCTGAGATATGTTCCTCAATATTCAGACCTGTTGTGCTGCCTGGGGGTGAAATTCTATATGCAGTGAGTTCTCACAGGCTTTCATGAACAAACGTTTCTCCTTTTGATTCTTGAGGCCAGAAAGTTACATCTTGGTCTCATCAGATCGTAGTTTCTTCTCTGGAAAACTCTCAGCTAGATTTTATGTAAGTTTTCTCCATCAATGGGTTTTGTTTTTTCCCACCCATATATAAAGTGCAGATTTGTGAAGTGTCCGGGTTAGTGTTGTCCAATAGACAGTTTCTCAGTGTCTGCAATGAATGACTGTAACTCTGTCAGAGGTGCCATAGGCCTCTTGGGGACCAACCCAACAAGTGTCCTTCTGGCATATACACTTGGCTTTGGAAGACGGCCTGTTCTATATAAAGTCACATTTGTGCCACATTCTCTCTATCTCTCTATGCTGGACTTCACAGTGCTCTGAGGGTTATGAAAGGTTTCATATCATGTCACTAGTTCCTATTAAATTATTAGGCTGTACTCCGATGAATATATCAGCACAGAATATGATCGTCTCCAATGTAAATCAGGGATGGATCATCATCATCACCACCATTTATTTATATAGCACCACTGATTCTGCAACGCTGTACAGAGAACTCATTCACACCAGTCCCTGCCCCATTGGAGCTTACAGTCTAAATTCCCTAACACACACACACACAGACAGACAGACAGAGAGACTAGGGTAAAAAAAAAAATTAATAGCAGCCAATTAACCTACTAGGATGTTTTTGGAGTGTGGGAGGAAACCTGAGCACCCGGAGGAAACCCACGCAAACACGGGGAGAACATACAAACGCCACACAGATAAGGCCATGGTCGGGAAATGAACTCATGACCCCAGCGCTGTGAGGCAGAAGTGCTAACCACTGAGCCACTTTATTTATTATTTTATTTATAATTCGCTGCAAAAGGTCCGTAGCGCCGTACATCAAATTTACAGTAGTGTACAATACACCGACAGCAATGGTCCAGAACACATTACATAACATATAAAAACAAAATATTACAAAGACCAGATATCTACAAATTAATAACTACGTACAGAGGGTGAAGGAATAGTAGAAGGAGAACCCGAGGAATGAGGGTCTTGCTCCTAAGAGCTTACATCCTAATGATCCCCGCATTCTCTGTAAACAATAAGTAACTACATTTCATGTCCTGTTTTAACTGTAATGTCGAACAAATTTGCTGAATTTCTTCCACAAACTAGATCTTTGCTAAAATGCACACAGATCATTTCTGTTTACGTACAGTAAAATATGTTTTCCGTGATTAGATCTGTAAGACCGCTTTAAATATTCTATTGCTTCAGGAAATATCCCTCTCTGTGTCTCATGTACAGTAGCGTTGGCTCAATCATCCCTCTCTGTTTATCATGGCGAATAACTCCTTAAAGGGGCTGTACACTCTCCTGCAACTTCCACTAAATAATTTCCACTGCTTTACCTTCCAAGCTTTTTGTGTATTTTATCTTTGTACGTGTAGCATTTGGCAATGGAGGACATTTTTAAAAGCTAGAGCGCCATGGGGAAAGGGAGTGTTGCCCGTAGCAACCAATCAAATTCACCCTATAATTGTTATTGTACATATTACAGGATGAAAGCAGACATCTGGTTGGTTGGTGCAGCCAAAATAAACCTTTTCTTTTTAGTCCGTTTTTAATGTAAAGAAAAGTCTGAAAGGATTTATTTTGCACATATAACCCCTATGCCTTTGCTAAATGGGCAATAGGATGTCCTAGGGCCACTTGTGGCCCTCCGAGCCTTCACCTTGAGGCCCTCCGAACCTTCACCCCTGCTCCTCCCTGTTTTATTGTCAGATTTTTTCGTTTTTGCTTGTAGCACTTGCTTAGATGTATTGTTTTAACTGTATTACTGAGATTAAGCGCATTGTGCGGCCCTTTTGAAGATTAGAGGGCCGCCAATGCGGTCCTTGAAGTGTATCAGGTTGCCCGTCACTGATATAGAGGTAGATTTACTACAGCTTCTAAAAAATAAAAGTGGAAGTGTAGGCCATAGCAACCAATCAGATTCTAGCTATCATTTATCTGGTACATTCTAGAATAGGAAAGCTAGATTCTGATTGGTTGCTATGGGCAACCACGCTACATTTTCTTTTTAGAAGCCTTTGTAAATATACCCCATAGTGTTTACTAGGTCAGTGTTTGATACATAAGGCTGAGAAGATAGATAAGTAACACTGAGTGTCAGAAGGAGGACAGAAACATTGAAGTTTTATAAATATATATTTTTCATCCACTTAGCACACTCATAATTATACATTGTAACAAGCTGCAGAAAACGCTGATTAAATAGAATTACATATTACCCTTGTGGTTTTGATATTTACATTAAGCAATAGAGTTGTTTTCATGAACTGTTACTAAAAGACTATGTAACAGTTACCGTTAATTTGCATTTTTTGGCTATATGTAAATAATTGCATGTATGTTTTAAGAGTATCAGTGTTCTCCCCTGAAAATTTTGCCAGCTGGGTGGCATTAAGTAGTAGCTGGGTGGGGGCAGTGTAATACTTTGGAATAATATTGAAACATTTTGGAGGTTATTGCCCACACCTGCCAGGATTGGTCTAACAAACGCTGATGGTTGCAGTGCTCATAGGCAGGCGCGGGCTGGGAGACGACAGCCCGGAGGGCGCACAGGCGGCCGCATCCCATGTCATGGGATGCGGCCGCCTGTGAAAATGCGTATATTGCATCCGGGCGGCCTATCCCCCCGGCCCTAATAGAGGTAATACTGAGCGGCCCAGGGGGCCCCTGTCCCTGGGCCAGCCCGCCCCTGTTCATAGGGCTAGATTTACTAAACTGCAGGTTTGAAGAAGCGGAGATGTTGCCTATAGCAACCAATCAGATTTTAGCTGTCATTTTGTAGAATGCACTAAATAAATGATAGCTAGGATATGATTGGTTGCTATAGGCAACATCTCCATTTAGTAAATATACCCCATAGTGTCTGTTAAAACAGGAGAAACTATATATTTTTTTTTAATACCATAATAAGACTCTGTTGGGCTCCAAGAGCTGGGTGGCAAGTAAAAACAGCCGGGTGAAGCACCTGGGAAAACGTGCTGGGGAGAACACTGAATATAGAAGCATTACAGCTAACGTGCTTTAGACATCTTCTTAGACAGATTTATTTTCTGGGATGGGATTATCCCTCACTTCATTAGGTCTCGACAGTGTGCCCCGCATGGGGTCTCATCTGGGAACAAAAGGTGGAGGATGTGGACTATACTTTTTTTTTATAAAGTACCTTGAAGGTGTAGAGATATTATTCTGTATATAACTGTGGTGGTCGAAACGGGTGGGATTTCCTTCCCTTACCTTGTCCCCCAGACACGAGTCAGGTTCTTTTCTATTCGGATATCCGGTGGTCAGGAGATAAATACTTCAATGAAAGGGACAAGGATTGGTCAAATAACTTGGGTTTAATAATAATGCGGTAAGGATAATTTTGGCCACCGCGCCACTGACCCCTTCAGCTCAATGGTAATGACAAAACACTCATTTGATCAACATAGAGCACAATAGCATTTAACATATAATATACACCTGGTGAGTATAAGGTACAATAGCGATAACATCTTCAATATCAATAAATCAATTTTTAGGTAAATCACTTAACATTAACATTCATCTAAAACGGGACCCCTGGATGTCTCACTTCCAATACCGCTCCCCCTTTTCCTAATCGTTCCCCCTCCCCTTACGTAGCCCCCTCCCATCTCATTGCCTCTGGTTCAAGAGCGATCTCCCACGCCCCTCCCCTTCTCCCCCCCACCTTTCATCTTCTCTTTTATCTTCCTTTTTCTCATCCTTCTCCTTTTCTTTTCTTTCTTCTCTTTTAAATATAAAAATATCGGTCTTTATTTTATAGAATCTGTGCTATTTTTTTCTCTGAAGCACTGAAATTTCTATCTCACTATTTAATGTACTGAATATATTTTGTTTGATATAACATGTATCTTTTTGCATTGTTAATTCTTTGTCGACCGTTAATTAACACTTATTTAAAAAACAAAACAAGACATTCATCTAAAACATTTGATGCACCAATATTATCCCTGGTAACGTTACCATATTTTACACTCAGTCCTGGGTTGAACTGTGCACAGGAATTTTGTAGTATTTAAATATCCTGCAGAGGTTTCCAGAAGGATTAATAATCCCGATTATGTCTCTGTACTTTCTCTCTAAAAGGTAGATGTTAAACTGTAGGCAGTGTTAAAGATTATAGCAAAATACAGGACTGTTGCTCAATTCAGTCACAAGATGGCGCTGTTCTCTCATCACTATTCCCTCTGATGCTGGGGTGTGTGCAGTACACTGCAGGCTAGGATTTTACCTTGAAAAGGTTCTGCAGTTCGTGGAGACTGTGTTGGACGCCCCACCGTGTGTCCCCAGCCGTTCTCCAGCCGTGTGTGCTGGCAATGTCACCAGTTTCAGCAGCAGATCAGACTCTCATGTCAGCTTCCCCTTTCTTGTTGCTATATCACACACTCCTCCTTCCTGCACATCCTCCTGGGTACCTCCTTTCAGTTCAACTGTCAACTGTCATTCCCACTGTGTCTTTCTCAGCCTCTAGTAACCCCTTGTAGCCCTGCATTTTAAAAGCGTTTATGCACTTCCTCTGTGCTGTTTAATAGGACTTTGGGGCACCACATAACCATCACCTCTTCTGCAGCTCTTGCTGTCTTCGGCGGACTAGTCTCAGGGGGGTGGATTTAACATAGCCACGCATCTCCTTCCCTCTGATTGGTTGACCCCGCCTCCTCCTTCTCTTTGATTGGACCTCTCGGCTGCAGTTCAAAGATATTTAGCACGATGCTAGAGGGGTGATTGCCCCGATCGCTCCCCTCTGGATTCCCTACTGGCTCGTCGTACTGAGTCCTCCGTCTGCTGTCGTCCCCCTCTACCACATCACAGAGCCAACGCCGCCAGATTTTAACAGGGTGAAGCAAATAGAAGTCTGAGCTTATTCTGTTCAAAGTCAATGACATTGGCAAGATGTTGTGGCGGGAGGGTCGTAGACAGGACTCATCTGGTCACTGAAGATAGAGGTAGAAGCTATCATGATGGCAAAATAAATTTGTTGTGCTGTTTGCACTGGATGCAGTTGTGGTCGGACAGAGCAGCTGCGTGTCATATCCAAGGGCAACATAAATAATTCTGCCTGAAATTATCATTATGTCACTGAAACTGGAGAGACAAAGCAATGCATTTTAGCAAATGCTGCTGCAGGGCATATGTATAGGGTGATAAATTAAAGTTATCAGAAGGTGGAAGTGCTCTATAATGACACTAGGCATTTTTATACCTCAGTGACCACGCCAATATCACGTGTTTGCAATACGTCGTGCTGACTGGGAGTAACTTCTATTGGTTGATGAAACAATGGTACCGCCAGGTTTAAAAGTTATTTAGCAAGACGTGCTCAGTGTATGAGATATGTGGTTTTAAAATGAAATCTGTAACAGTTCACCGTTATATTCCATCAATGGATTTCTTACTTCACCTAAACTATAAACATTTATTTATGACACAGGCAAAACACCGCTTTGTATGACTTAGTGTATGGACAGCCTTTTTTTTTTCCAGTTTTATGTAGAATTTTCCCCCTCCTCCATTTCTGCTGCTGTTAGATTAATTTAAAAGGATTTATTAGCTATATGAGTGGTAGCAAACATTGGTTTTATAGCCTATAGTATATTGAAATGTCTACTGCAAGAAATATTCTGGGGTAAACAGTGTCGCATACTTGGCCGGAGTTTGAAGATTTCCGGAGACAGCCTGCAAAAATCTGCAACCAATTAACCCCTCAAGGCTCTATTGTGGCGTAATCGTGCTCTGTCTGGCCATATGGTGGGAGGTATTCAGCTTAATGAACCTTGGGTCCCCTCTGATATAGGATACAAAAGTAACATTCCACTGTAGTTTGCATGCAGGCAGCATTCCATCATCTTTATTAACGTACGGATATCCCTCTCTTGTGCATATATATATATATATATATATATATATATATATATATATATATATATATATTCAGAGAAAAAACAAGCCCGCACTCGGTATATCCCATATTGTATGTGGTACCAGCTGTGTGGCAATATAAATGCCCATATATGTATATAAAACAAAAAGACAGTTGTCAGCGCTTATCCTTTACACTACATATCTGGGTGTATCTAGCAAAATGGAAACATGAGGTATTAGTTCATATTTTGATCAAAACATTTAAGCCTGCATCCCAGCCTCACGGGCACCTCATTATATGCAGGTCCTACACTGACATATATGCTTTAAACACCATTAAAATGCAGTTAAAATAAGATGCACTCACCTCCCAGGTATAGGGGTTTACATCTAGCAAGGGCTGGCTTGTGAGCCACACCCAAATGTGCCTTAAATAGGCTTGATGGACAGCTGCTATGACAATAAGGCAATATTTTGGAACAAAACCAGAGAAAAAACAAGCCAGCGCTCGGTATAGATCACATATTATATATATATATATATATATATATATATATATATATATATATATATATATATATAATGTATTAATATGGACAGTGAAGGCAGCCATTTAGTGAGTGGAACTTCTAATAAGGAGAAGTGAAGGTGGTGACCATGGCAACCAATCAGATTCTAGTTGTCATGTACCAGATAAATAATAGCTAGAATCTGATTGGCTGCTATGGGCAACACCTCCACTTTGGCTGTTTATAAGGTTTAGTAAACCTGCCCTTTCGTTTCCAGCACATTGATAATCTGGATACAGACTCAGCCCACAAAATGGCGGCTTCCGTTGTGTGAATGAGGTAGGTCCACTTTAAAGTCATTGGCATAACACACGTAAGCAGAGGACGAAAGATGTTTCATGTAAACTGTAAAGACCTTGCTCGTAAATGACATTGTTAAATTGATTAAACCAATTTATCAGGCTGACTGAATGCTCGTATTGATTGGTGCAGTATGTTTAGTTCATCACGAGTAGTACGGCCTTAGAAGGAGAGGCAGCTTTCCTCTATGACCCCAAATTGATCTCTACGTTCCCTCTGCAAATAAGTTCTGTAATACGGTTGCTTTAAAATACCCATTCAGGCCCACTCCTTGCAATCTGCTTCTCAGCCAGCCCTGGCATCGTTCTCCCACAGCAGGATGTGACAGTGTCGCTGGCTCCTGCTCGCATATGCAGATATTGCTCCTCTTTCATGGCACAGTACTACAGAGGTTCAGTCAGCACTTCTCCAAATGAGAAAATGGAAAATGTTTATTTGTGCAAGAATCTCCCCTTCCCTCCAGGGGCCGTCATTGTTAGGGGAAAATGGAACTGAAAATTGTTAATTGATTTGAAAATAAACCTGTCTGAGATCCCACAGTTGGTAAGTGCATTATAAAGGAGAGCTTTATCATGAAGAGCAAGGAATTTCGAAAATTGTACAAGAAAAGGTTATTGGCAAAACACCAATAGGGTAAAAGGTGTAATATCCCACAGACAACTGTCATGTCTATCATAATGAAATGGATAGAATATGGGGCAACTGTACATTGGTTTATGAAAGGGGTGTTTTTCAAAACTTAGCATCTGTTTTTCGGGAGGGCACCAAGAGGCATCTAATGACTCTAAGGGGCATATTCAATTAGCTTTTGGATTCGCGGTAACGCGCGTTGCCGCGAAAAGTGCGCGTTCTTGCGGGTATTACGGTACCGCATTAACGCGGATTTTCGTTCGCAACCAAAATCCACGTTATTGCGGTACCGTGTATTACGTTTCGCGGCTGTTCCGGCGCGTTACTGCGAATCCAAAAGCTAATTGAATATGCCCCTAACAGTCATGGGAGAAACTATTCCTGGGACAATAACTCGGCCACTTGACAATCCTGTACTTTTTGCGATGGTATCTTAAAAACGATAAATAAAAAAGGACATAACATTTTTCCTATATTTTGCAAAAGAAAAAAAATGTGGGAGACCGTCATACTAAGTGATGTAAGGCTTGCACTGTGCGTCATCCCAAGAACCCTGTCTTGAAGCATCATGAAAAGCATCATGAGTGGCATAAGTATAAAAATATCAAATAAAATATAAAAATCAACCACCTATGGTGGCCCAGTCAATATCTTAATTCCACCAGACTCACAGCTGTAATTGTAATTATTACAACATGAGGGTGAATAGTTGCATAAACAGTTGTCTTTTTTATTTGACATTACAGAGCACCGCTGGCACAATCCACAGGCCCCCCCCCCCCCCCCCCACTGCGGGCACCGGATAGCTGGGTCATTGTTCCCAAGACCAGGGGCTAGATTTACTAAGCTGCGGATTTGAAAAAGTGGGGATGTTGCCTATAGCAACCAATCAGATTCTACCTATCATTTTGTAGAAGGTACTAAATAAATGAAAGCTAGAATCTGATTGGTTGCTATAGGCAACATCCCCACTTTTTCAAACCCGCAGCTTAGTAAATCTAGCCCCAGGACTCTTCCTTAGTTAGATACCGCTACATGCTAAAATTCATTGTTTCCTGTCTGATATAGGAACGCAGTAATGAGCGGAGGAGGTACCCTAGCATCAGATTAGGTATCCTGGTACTGGTGTTATTTTTAGTACATACATCATGTAATTATATATTCACAATTCATCCTAGGGTGCAAAAGGGACCTTTTAACCCAAGTGACTCAATATAGCCCAGATTGTTGCAATTTGAAATCAGTCCATATTATTACACGTGTAATATGAGTCAGGTTTGCATGTCTATTATACAAGATAATTTAATATATTAATCTACATTTTGAGGCTGATTCATTAAGGTTCAGTAAACAAATGTAATTCAGACATATACACATCCGTTTTCAACTAGAAGCAGATCTGAAGAAATGTTCCTTGTTGAGTATGGGTATAAGTACGTTCTGTTGATACGGCAGTTGCCGAATTGGGACAGACACAACGTACTGCAGGATGCAAACAATATATATGTGCACAGAACAAAAAAAAATTCAATTATTGTCACCTGTTAATAAAAAGACACTGAAAAAAAACACCTTTTTTTAAAATTAATTTTTTTGTCACCAGTTGCAATTATTGAGGTGTTCTCGATGCGTACTGTATATAAAATGACTTTTTGCAGTTGCTCCTAATTGCAAACACATGTTCTAGCTGCATACACGTCCGTCATCACTATCAATCAGCACTTACACCTGGCCTATAGCTGGTACAAGAGATATGGATGTAAATCACATATAAGAGTCTCCTCTGTTATTTTATTTTTATACTTCAGTCACGTTCTATGTCCATTCTGCCTCTGGAGTCAGGGCAAAGCACATAGAGATTTGTTTTATTTTATTTTCAGTTTGCAATATGTGACTTTATAGCACTTTATACTTGGTGTCAGATGCTGCACTGTTGATCCAACCTGTTTCCTGTTTTGTGATTGTTGCACAGCAGGAAACTGTTCAGTGAAGTGGGTGCTTTAGTGGAAAACCCCAGACGACATTAGACAGACCACAGGAGTTTGTGGCAAACCACAGGAGACTGCCACAGCCTGCTACCAAGGTGTCAAACCGTCTTCCTCTAGTTTCATCATCATAAACTGGATTTAATCGGAGACGTACTGTAGATCCAAAAAGATATTGAACGTGTTTGCTTTTACCCGTCTATAAAACTGGTCTTGCTCTTGGTATGGTTTAATGTTGAGGATCTTGATCACTTAGTCATAAAGAGCCTGAGTCATTAACGAGAGGGGGGCAAAAAAGGAGTAAATGTTCTCCTGGACAAACCATGTAACAATGCAAGGGGTGCAAAATTGTTTATTATTTTGCTCGTAAGGAAAATTCTGGCAGGTTTTTCTTGTAGCACACAAATACTTGATAGCTTTATTTTTACACTGACATCATCATCATCATCATCATCATTTATTTATATAGCGCCAACATATTCCGTAGCGCTTTACAATTGGGGACAAACAGAGTAAGCTAATAAACAAACTGGGTAAAACAGACAAAGAGGTGAGAAGGCCCTGCTCGCAAGCTTACAATCTATGGGACAGTGGGAGTTTGACACATGAGGTAAAGTCTACATCTTGCATTTCGGCCCAACTAGACTGCAAAGGTAAAAGTAACTCATAAGCTAAATGATCCTGTCACACAACAATGTTGGTCAGGGAGTAGTTGTCTTGTGTGAAATTGTGTAACTGGTGGCAATAGGGTGTAGTGAGGTTAAGAGGGTGGATGAGGAATATTATAAGCTTGTCTGAAGAGGTGGGTTTTCAGAGAACGCTTGAAAGCTTTTAGACCAGAGGAGAGTCTTATTGTGCAAGGCAGAGAATTCCATAGATTAGGTGCAGCCCGAAAAAAGTCCTGTAACCGGGAATGGGAGGATGTAATGAGGGTGGATGACAGACGCAGAACGGAGTTGCCGAGTTGGGAGATATTTTGAGACAAGAGAGGAGATGTATGTTGGTGCAGCTTTGTTGATATTTAAAGGTGGCCTAGGGTATGGCGATATTTAAAGGTGGCCTAGGGCATGCCATACCCCAACTGTAAAACTGTCTCTACATTTTAAATTTACCTCCCCCTCCAATGCAACATGGTTTACCAAGGTGCAAAGTTACTCATTTTTCTTTTGCTTTGCTCTCCTTATTGACTCCGGCCCAAAGGGTCAATTTTGTCCATGTAGGACCTGGTTTATTAAGGAATGTGAATGCCAATACGTGTCGTATTTTGCGTTAAATTGCTCTGCCCATGCCCTGAAACATACTGTACGCCAGAGAACGCAGGTGTTGATCTTTGAGCGCAAATGACACTTAAGACATTCTACGATGTAATGGGCGGAACGGGGGAGGATGAGAGAGGCGTATGTACGTAGAACATGTGTGTGCATTTAAGAGCAACTGTAAAAATGCATTTTATGTACAGGAGAGATTTAAAATATCCTGATAAATGGATTTCATGGGGGGAAAAAAGTTTTAAAATGTTTTTTTTCATTAATGACTATATTAATAGATGAAAATATATATATTTTTTTTCCTGTGCGATCTGCTTGGACTTTATATTCCACATATGTATTGAACGTATCCTTGAGTTTGTTGTGTCTGTCTCAATACAGCAAGTGCCGTATATGTAGATTGTACCTAGACCCGTATTAAACCAGAGACATTTATTCAGATCCACTTGTAGTTGAATACGGACATATGTATACCCGAAGTTTGTGCGTTTTTATAAAAAATGCACAATACCTTAATTTTGTGTTCCTTAATGAATCAGGCCTTTACTCCCTATTCTATGTAGTCATATATGCAACACAGTGGCTTAGTGGTTAGCACTTCTGCCTCACAGTACTGGGGTCATGAGTTCCATTCCCGACCATGGCCTTATCTGTGAGGAGTTTGTATGTTCTCCCTGTGTTTGCGTGGGTTTCCTCCGGGTGCTCCGGTTTCCTCCCACACTCCAAAAACATACTGATAGGTTAATTGGCAGCTATCAAAAATTGACCGTAGTCTCTGTCTGTCTGTCTCCCTCTGTGTGAGTGTGTGTTTATATTAGGGAATTTAGACTGTAAGCGCCAATGGGGCAGGGACTGATGTTAATGAGTTCTTTGTACAGCGCTGCGGAATTAGTGGCGCTATATAAATAAATGATGATGATGATTTGCTAGATGGACTCAATAGTTTATCTAGCACCTAACACTGAGCGCAGTGTATCTTTCTTCGAGGGCACAGGTGTATGCAGTCTTCTGTCTGTATTTTACACATTTAACACCCCCCCCCCTTCCCCTTCCCCCCCAAAAAAAATGTAAAAATAATTTTTTTGATTGCTGGTGTTCTTAGTTTTTCCCACCAGCTTCATACAAATTTAACAAGTACCACATGTGGGCTTGGGGATGAGAGAAGGTTCGCGTTGCCGAGAGACCCCAGCGCAGCGTGAAACGGGATCACTTGGTATCACCCTGAGACAAATACAAAGGAATATAACAAAAAATAGACTTGGTGCACTTACTTGTCGGATGTCTTGAAATATTTTCCAGATTGTCAGATTTACATACCGTACACGAGGAGAGCGACACAATGACAGCAGGAATCTAGCATGGGTGTTTGAGAGAGTTAGAAGCTTTTTTTCTAAGCTTGTTCCAACCTGGCACTTTGCAAAGTAACCTGCTTGTCTTTTATGTATAATTAAATAATACATTGTAAAGTGGGAGTGCTATAAAGCCGTGAGCACAGCAGGACTTAGAACACAAACAATAGGCTTACAAACCCACTGTTAGAGTCTAAAACGGCACCGTCAGAAAGAAAATATGATTAATTTGCTTCACATAATATGAAGTTGATTTTAAATGCTACGTGGAGCCTTGTACACTTCTTTCTTGGATAATTTACTCGGTGACATAACCTCTTGCAAGTTGACACTTTGGTTGATCCAAGCACTCTAAGCTACATTGCATTTGATCTGATATTAGTGGACCCATTGGCAGACGATAAGATGACAGTCTCTATTGTGTGTTGGTGACTGGTGCATTTTAATGTAAACCTGTAGGGGGGCGCTCTACTTAAATTGTTTGGCCAAATTTTGCAATCTCTTCCTGATTTATTTATTTTTCTACACAAATCTCCCGTTTCTCCACAATGCACCTTTTTGGGTGAAAGGTGAAATTTTGTTCCCTAGGGATCCTTGCTGTTACCGATATAAAGACGTTTCACCAATGCCTCACTGATTGGATGGGTACATTGGCTATCCAATCATATGCCAGCATCACTGTGAGGTGTCCTTCCCCTCTTCACAATTCTCAAGACAACGATCATCATCATCCAGTGTTTCTAAAGTGTCACCAATTTACATTGCACTGTACAATTTGTAGGATTTACAGACTGCCAACAAACCAATGCAAAATAGTGAAGAAGCAGAATACAGTTTTAGGGGTATAGTTCTTTCCCCTCTAGTAGAGATTTACTCATCCCCATGCACGTATCATTGTTGTTGTAGAATAGATGGCAATGGCAGCTACTGATTTACCTCCAATTGCCACACTCCATGGCCAAGGGGCCAGATTACTCCCCGCTTAATTGCAGACTGTTAGTGCGGACAGAGGAGGACATGACACAGATAGAAGGTCACTTTTGGGCCACCTTTTCCACTATGCTTGATAATGATCGTAGTGATTTCAATAGCACCATTGTTGGGCATCGCTATAATTTTGGGGCCACGCTTATGCTGAAACCTAGGGGCAAGTACCTGGTAATCGCATCCCTCTTAACAGTCCCACCATCCAGACCCATCTGCAGGGACTGTTGGGTGGTATGGTCTGCTAACTCTGTGGAGTTTTGCTGAAAGGGTGCTGCCACTGGTGCAGGGCTGTTTTGGGGGGTTGGAGAAGGCCAAGGAGCAGTAGGAATCACCCCAGGGCTTGTGGTTTGCACGGTGGCTCAGTGGTTAGCACTTCTGCCTTACTGCACTGTGGTCATACGTTTGATTCCTGACCATGGCCTTATCTGTGTGGAGTTTGGATGTTCTCCCCGTGTTTGCGTGGATTTCCTCCGGGCGCTCCGGTTTCCTCCCATACTCCAAAAATATACTGATAGGTTATTTGGCTGCTATCAGTTTGAGCCTATGTGTGTGTTAGGGAACTTAGACTGTAAGCTCTTTTGGGACAGGGACTGATGTGTTTTCTGTGTACAGCGCTGTGGAATTAGTGGCTTTGTATAAATAAATAGATTATGAATGCTTGGCCTTTTTGGCAGACTGTAGCACTGTTTGCCAAAATTAATAAAATTCTTATGTCAGGCGCTTATTCTTATGAACATATTAAGGATGAGTGGATAGCGCAAAAGAATATATATCTTAGGCAGCAAGATGATATTATCCATTTGAAGTCCCGAAAAGCAGAATAGTACTATACTTTTAGATCCAAAAATGAATCCTTCTGATTGTTCGATAATCCAGTGAAGTATCTCAAAATTTCATGTATGAAAAACAAAAGAAACACAGTATAATTCCATCTACACAGTCAGAACACCCAGTGTATATGGGAATCATATCAGGGTGTCTACTTCTTCCAGGGAGAAAGAAGCCACGAAAACAAACCAAATGGGGGAAAAGAAGTGTTTAAGCTGTAAAATGCACGTAAAGAATTCAAGGACTTTCATATTCCCCGGTTACAAATGTTTTGTGCAGTACAAGCATATGTGAAATTCTGTCCACCTTCTATCCTAATTGTTTCTACTATCTTGTGGAGACTCCTGTAATTCTTTATAAGCGATTTAGATTAATTCTCACATTCTCCGATACTCCGTTTTATATAACATGTGAAAAGAACAATAGATGGCGTTGATGTATCGTCCTTTATATAGCGGTTTATTTTAAAGAAAACATTTCATCCAACTCTCAATTAAAAACAATAATGTAACATTAAAGCACTGAAGAAGTCTGCTCCAAGGAACAGTCTTAGAATGTTAGGAGGTGGATAATGGGTGCAGTATCCCAGTACACATGGCCAACTTCACTATGAGTGAATGTTACTTGGCGCTGATCCTGTTTTCATCTCTCGCTTACTCCCGTTTGTTTACGGTTAGCCAGAGATTTGTATGTCTAATTTATAATGGAGCTTAGGTTTAGAATTCGTGTGACCCCAGGATAATCCAGTATTTCACTGAAAATGCCATTTAAAGACCAGGGGGTAAATGTATCAATGTCCGGATTCTTCAACTCCGGCGAGTTCAGCGTCTTCAGCGCTTAAATTTAAAGCGGCGCTGCATTGTAAAGGGAAACTTCCCTTTCAAGAATCCGGACATTGATACATTTACCCCCAGGGATCTGATTCATTAAGGATATTAACTTAAGAAACTTCTTATTTCAGTCTCCTGAACAAAACCATGTTACAATGCAAAGGGGTGCAAATTAGTATTCTGTTTTGCACATAAGTTAAATACTGACTGTATTTCATGTAGCACACAAATATCAACTTTAAATTTAAGTGTACAAATAAGCTATCAAGTATTTGTGTGCTACATGAAAAAAACAGTCAGTATTTAACTTATGTGCAAAACAGAATACTAATTTGCACCCCTTGCATTGTAACATGGTTTCGTCTAGGAGACTGAAATAAGAAGTTTCTCAAGTTAAGATTCTTAATGAATCAGGCCCTAGGGCTCCACATTCGCTGTGAAGTCGCACTATGGGAAACTTTAATCACTTGAGAATTTTTCTTTTGGTTGTAAATCTGCAGTTTTCTAAAACATTGCTGTGACACAACACTTAAGCTGGGTACACATTACAAGTTGTTCATCCAGTTATCGAGCCGATCACAAGATAAACGAACGTTTTGTAAGATATCGCATTAGTGTGCATGCACCAAAACTCATGTGTTATCGTGCCAAAGAACATTGTATCATTTGATTTGGATTTATAAACTTCCTAAAATTCACGGTCAACGATGAAACGATGTCGGGCAAATGTGGAAGCGTGTACGCACTCACCACCAGCAGTGTAGGCAGATATCTGTAGAGTGTACAGAGTCACCATCTTTTCAGCAGATGGTTATGACAGATGAAGAGCACAGATCTGAAGGTAAATGGTGTAGGTGTGTACACATAAATCTGTATGCTCATCGGGACTTTCAGTCCTTGATGTGATCGTTACAGAAAACACATCTGCAGTAATTCTCTGTAGTGTCTACCCAGCTTTATTTATGGCAACTTGGTTGCTGATATGTAAACAATATTTTTTCCACCATTGATAAGTTGTTACATTATGTTATATTACTATATTCATTGTAATACTTCTCTCCTTTTCTCTCCTTCCGCGGCTTTGAATGCACTGACAGAGTATTAAGCTGCAGGGGACAGAAGATCACCCAGTATCTCTGATAAAGGACCGCAGGCAGTTCTAATTTGATTCTGTTTGAACAGGTCCCAGATGTCTATCACAGACAGTGCTATGAAATTGCAGATTGTTCTGTCACTGTGCAAACATCCTATAGCTTGTCTCATTCTCAATGCTGTATTTTATGCACATAATGGTCTTGAAGTTGAAAATTAAAGAAATATGTCCAAGATTAAATTATTATTTTTTTTTTTAGTAAATATCCAAATTCCAACTTGCAGATCTCCGTCACTGTGTGGGCTCCATGCCAGGGAACCCTCTGTGGACTGGACTATTCACCCCTACCAGTGTTACGCCAGATCCCAACCCCAAGTTGCCTAGGGTGGAGATTTGAAAAGCAAATGGCGCTGTGTTAGATTTCTAAGACAGAGGCTGATTGGGCGCGACAGAGTCTCCATGCAATCAGCACCTAGGTTAGATATTAACTACGCTGTTTGCGCCTCATCCTTTTGACAACAAGAGAAGAAAACTATTTGGCAGTGAGCGCTCCCTCACTTGGGGTCACCATAATTCTGCTAGAAGAAAGAAGAGTTATTGGTTGCTAAATAAATTCATTTTTGGGTAGACATATTCTTTAAAATAGACGTATTTAGTGAGTGTTTGAAATACATTCAATTCCCCTATAATATAAGAAAAGAAAATTGCTTCTTATTAAATGTAAAGATTGTTCATTTTCTAATACTATAATACTTTTTATTTTGGAACCTTCAGCTGAATACAAGATTCTTTAAAGGAAATATATTAGGATACTATTCTTAGAGGAGGCATTACCCAAACACACCACAGACATTGTTCCAGCACCACCTTCTTGTCTCTCACAATCCTACTTTCCAACTGTTTTTGGACCTTAAAGTGCACTCATCACCTGTATAGAGTGGAGCCAGCCATTCTGGGGGCTAAACCAATAGTTGTGGGAATACGGCCTCAGTGAAATATCCCGAGTGAATTGATAGGCTGAATATTATTATTATTATTATTATTATTATTATTATTATTATTATTATCATCATCATATATTTATATAGTGCCAGCATATTCTATAATAGAGCTTTGGGTAGCTGTATATGAATAAAGTGCTATTTAAGGGAAGATCTAGCTATAGGGGTAGGATTTGTAGAGGGGGGTTTCCACACCACGCCACCAGTGGGCGTGACCAGCATGCATGGGGGCGTGGCTGCTCTCCAACTTTTCCTATCCCTATAATATACATGGGCAATGTTCCGTGCACTACTGTTAGGTGCACACAGCTCTCCCTTTTCAAGCCGAGCTGTGTGAAACGGGGGCAGGGTCCAGCCACCTCAATTATACAGTGCCACAGGCTTGGAGGGGGGTTTCCAGGCACTCAGAGCCCCCCCCCCCCCCCCCCCCCACTTGGTTTGCCTATGCAGGGGCAGATTTGCACTTGGACAAAACCATGTTTTTACTTACAGGGAAAATACGGTCTGCTTATGCATCTGTCGTACATAGGGGCGTTCATATTTACATAGCAATAAAGAGTCGAGCTAGGCCACGCCTACTCCCAACTCAAAACCTGCCAGCACATTTTAAAACGGTCTCCAGTGCAGTGCAACATGGTTTTGTCAAGGTGCAAAATTGCACCATCTGTCAGGATTAACTCTAAATGAGGCCATAGCCCCTTGGGTCTGCCCTCTTATTGTGCTATTTTTATTATAATAACATATTTATATATTTTATATATACGCACATCTAGTAAGTTTCATTCAAGTTTGTAGTGGAAGGCCTGTGTCGTGCATACAAGTGTCTACGACAGCGTGACGAATAGCATGTCTTATAACAAGTCTTAGGTGTCCTGGGGGGATTTGAAATATTTTGGAGACATGTTCGAAGATGAAGCAATTTAAAGATTTTTTTCAAAATCTTCAAGTTAATAAAATAGGGAACATTCCCTAACTAATATAATGCTGTTCTTCACTTTTCTTCAAATGATCTTGGCAGTAAATTTCCTTAATGCTTGGATTAAATCCTCCACGGTCAGAGTTTGAGTTGGGGCTTGTACACACGGCATTGAAGTACAATAGTTTTAAGTGTAGGCAAACCTTGGCCTTTGTCCTTGCGTCTAACAAAGGATTAAAAGCATTTTCTCAAAGTAGATAATCTTTACTAGGCTTTGAGGATGCAATTTGAAGCCTAAGTTTAATAGGACTAAAGACCAAGTTTGGGAGTTTGTAGAATGGTCACAGACCCTATGTTCGCTCTTGCATGTTTACCTGCTATGTGCTTTGAGCTGGCACAGCAGCAAACCTTAGGAAAATTAGAAAAACTGTCACGGAGATCATTGATTCTGATGACAAGCACCCCAGCTTGTTCACTCTAACTCAAAGCCGATGTGCATATTCCATGAGACTTTCATGGTAAAGCGTTGGGTTATCGCTGAGGAAGCTGAATTGGCTGCAATAGAAAATAGTTATCTGCTTTTTTA
The DNA here is from genome assembly GCF_038048845.1 of Mixophyes fleayi. Lineage (NCBI taxonomy): Eukaryota > Metazoa > Chordata > Amphibia > Anura > Limnodynastidae > Mixophyes > Mixophyes fleayi. Next base: position 21,985,741 of record NC_134403.1, on the reverse strand, counting down.
TAAATATGTGAGGCTAGGAGCTTGGCACAGATCCCACCTCAAATCCCTGCAGTTTTTATTTAAAAAATAAAAAAAGATAAAGAAATTAACTTATTGCTTCTGTATTTTAACAAGGCTTTTGCTAAAGTCACCTGCCGTAGTAAGGACCTTGGTTATTGGAGCACTTGCAAAGTTGTCCTATTCAATTAGCTATTAATGGTCTCGCCTTAATATCACCTAACGTATTTTTCATTACAAAAGTGTTTTATCTGTTTTAATTCATCCAGATTTCTCAGAATGGATTTAAACTATCCCATTGCATCAAAGAAGTTTTGTTTGATCCTGGTAAATTGTAGCCTTGCAGTCTGGTGATAGAATTGTCTAGTCCCTACATGCCGTGGAAAGTCAGTCTGGAAATTAGTATAATGAAAGAGGGGTGGCTGACCACAAAGAAAACATACAGATGCTTCCTAGGAACAGGATCTCCTATTTATAATGTGGATTTAGTCTGGTAAACATTGTAATAATATGTAACTGACAGATCTGTATGGCTGCACACCCTCCCCACTGTAATGCTTTTTAGAACTTTTTTTTTTTTTTTTTTTAATATTTGAATCCCATTTCTAACACCAACGAGAACAACTTTTACTTGTGAGACAGAGCGACCTCAAGATGCTTATGAACAATTAAAGTAGCGTAAATGAGAACTGCCTTGCACACATAGAACTACACTGGTGTATTTAAAACCCAAAACTGAATATAGTTTCAGGTGAAGTATTACAAATTAAATAAATGCAGAATATCACTTACCTGGGGTCCGGAGACCCATTTGATCTGATGGGTCTGTGGACATCCTTCAGGGTCAGGAGAGACAGTCCACAATCGCAACATACAGTGGGGGACTTGCGGGTTTGGACAGATGGCTGCAGCGCAGCCAATTAATTTCATATTTATGTTTGTTTATCGTATGGAATTCAACCCATTTAATTTAATTATTAGTTTTTGTTGCTATCAATTTAAATTATTAAATATATAGAGGTGTCTAACTGGCTGACTGGTAAAAAAAAGGAGTAATTTTAAACCCTTTGTCAGGGTTCCCAAGATAAGACCACAGATAGAAAGTAGGTGAAAGAAGTGGGTTTTAATAGAGACAGGGGTAATACAGGTTCAGGATGCAATAACTGGTAAGGCAGTAATGTAACCACAGATCTTAACAACGGAATAGGCAATACTGTAAAGCAATGGTGAGAAGCAGTCTGCAGATTGCAGGGTTGGATACCTCTGGAAAGGTGGAGAGATGAGTAGCCTGCCGGGGGCGCACGGAGGATTGCCAAAAAAAAACAAACCACAACCCGCGCGAGAGCTACTGCGCATGCGCGGCAGCTCCGTTTAGGCAGCGCTGTCTTATACAGCAGCCGCGGCGCTGTCAAAGAAGCGTCCGCGGCGGTGCTGTTTACACTACAGCACCGCCGCGGACGCTTCTTTGACAGCGCCGCGGCTGCTGTAAAAGACAGTGCCGCTATAGTGGCCATTTAGTTAGCGCAGGGGGGGTTTCTGTAGACTCAGAAACCCCCCCTGCATGCGCCACTGCCTGCGGGTTGCAGGGTTGGATACCTCTGGAAAGGTGGAGAGATGAGTAGCCTGTAGGTTGCAGGGTTGGATACCTCTGGAAAAGTGGTGAGATGAGTAGCCTGGTAATGCTGAAATACTTGAGAGCAGACAGCAGGTAAAGGTGGAAGTAAGGTGAACAGGTTACACAGATAAGCAATGAGCTGCAGAGAGCAAAAGCACCGAGATCTACATAGGTGTATAACTCAGGAACAGGGTAGATGAAGCTGTGTCTGCGGTACTGGAATGAACAGCAAAAACACCAAGACAGGTACACATGAAAGTATAACCAGGAACAGGAGTCAAAGGAGAATGCTTCCTATCAAGTTGAGTGACCTGATGATCTGGCCCAGACTGCTGGGTGAGGCTGTCTGTAAATCATCCTGAGAAAACGAGCTTAGTTCAGCGGGAAGGGAAACAGTTTAAGCGCCACAGTGGCCCCTTTGGTGGCATGGTGGTACTGCAGAAAGTCCAACATAGTTCCTGACAAACAGGAGGTGCAGGGGGCAGATTGTGACACCCTTCATTATTTGGAATGTTTGTATGTGTCGGGCCACCGTCTATCTACATAAGCCTTGCTGAACATATAGCTGCAAACTGTATTGTGACACAGTGATATGTAAAAACCATTGAGACAGAGTGAAAAAACAAAGCAAAGAAATCTAAAGGGTACATATTCATGTAGTGGTAGCAACTCCCAAAAAATGGCACTTATCAGAACTAGCAATACTTGCGAACAATGGTGTATTATGATGGGTGCATGTTGTATTTCAAGTACAGCACTGTTGCACGGTGGTTAGCATTGCTTTGGAGTTGAATCCAACTAGGGCCTTGTCTGTGGAGTCTGTATGTTCTCCCCATGTGTGTAAGTTTCCCGTCACACTCCAAAAACATACCGGTAGTTTAATGTAGAATTTAGATTTTAAGCGTCTATGTCCAACGCTGCTTAATATGGTGGTGCTATATAAATAGATGATAATCAGTAGAAGATGTTTTCTCCCATTATTGCCTAATTTTAAAGTGACCTTTGGTTTTATATTATTTGAAGCAAATTTAATCTTACAGTTATGGATGCAGTGCCCCTTTAACATCACGCACCATGCAATGTTTCACATTACAGGTTTGACTCATTGTTATTATGTTAAATGGAATTTATAATAACAGAAAGAAGCCAGTTCACCTTGACACACAGCAAGATCCAGGGAGTTTATGATACAACTGAAATGTTACATTAGGAGAAGGGTTTGGCTGTGCTATAAAGAACATCTGCACTGTCTTACCCACGTAACTCATTTTGTTGCAAAATAAAAAAAAAAAAAGAGTGAACACAACTCACCAGCGCAGAAGCATCGTGTTGCCTTCGTCAGCTGGAGTAAAATATACCCATCGCCAGGGCCGTTGCCGGGGTATCCAGTGCTCCCCTGTTCGGAGTTAGCGCATGCGCCGTGAAATACCTCCGCCGCATAAACAGCGGAGGAGCTTTCTGTGCCTCACCCATGTTTGTGAGAATGCAGCCTGTCAGTTCACTAAATAAATAGTGACATGATTGAGCAGTAACGCCAAGAGCCTTCTGTCTGCCCCTCCCCCCTAGATTGTAAGCTCTCACGATCAGTGCCCTCTCTCCTTGTGTATTTTACCCGCCTACTCCTTTATACCGCCACAATATTTAGACTCACTTTCAGCCCGGTCCCCAAGGCAAACCCTCAGTGTCTTTAGACCTTCTTCTCGCCCCACACTCCTGGTTGCTGGCTCGCTCTACGCTGGCATGCTCCCTACTTTGTAGACTCTCCCCCTTTCACTCTGGTTTTCGTTACCATTCTGCTAAATGGGCAGCACAGTGGCCTAGTGGTTAGCACTTCTGCCTCACAGCACTGGGGTTATGAGTTCAATTCTCTACCATGGCTTTATCTGTGTGGCGTTTGTATGTTCTCCCTGTGTTTGCGTGGGTTTCCTCCGGGTGCTCCGGTTTCCTCCCACACTCCAAAAACATACTGGTAGGTTAATTGGCTGCTATCAAAATTGACCCTAGTCTCTCCCTCTCTGTCTGTCTGTGTATGTTAGGGAATTTAGACTGTAAGCTCCAATGGGGCAGGGACTGATGTGAATGAGTTCTCTGTACAGCGTTGCAGAATTAGTGGCGCTATATAAATAAATGATGATGATGATGATGAAGATGAAGTATCTAATCTGCACAACTTTTTATTTCGCTGCTGTTTGTTCGTGAGGCAGTTTTGCTGTTTGTGCTGACTCATATTGTAGGTCTTGGGAACCTCTCAATGCATCTTATAAATAAATGTAAATAATACGTCACAAGTAGCCAATCTCTTTATATTCCTTATTAAATGCCTCCTGGCTCAGTGATGTCTCTTGATGTGATTGGCTTTATTCTCATTCATGCCTAGACAATGACAGATGACACAGTTTGGAGGGTCTGGGAGATAGGTCTGGAACAAGTGAATCACCTTAGTAGACGACATTAAAAGGTCAGGAGTGTGTTTGATACATTACTACAATTATCCATTTTTTCTCTGGGGCCCATAGAGAAACTAGGCCTAAAATAATCATTGCAACGCCTCAAACTAACGTGATTAGGAAAACGATGACGCCCGACGCGAGCGCGATAACAGGGCACTGATCATCTGTTTATGCTTGAGGCGTGTAGATACAGGAGTGTGTGAGGGACATGTTCCTATGGCTGGAAATATACAGACAACATCCACAGTGGCTGCTGGCTTATTATTGTAATACAATGACCTCCCCCTTCCTTTCCTTCCTATTTGTAGCAAACACTAACAGAGAGACGGGGGTCGTCTTTGCTGTTTCCTATCATCTGCGTTTGTCTGAGACATTGTAGTGTTAAATAAGACAGCTAACATGAAATATTGTTATTATTGTATTTTATTTATATGGCGCCACAAAGGGTCCGCTGCGCCGAACATAGATCATAGGACGAAACAGGACACGTTATAATACAGGGTAATGTAAAAACAAAGCGCAGTAAATTATCATCATCATCACCATTTATTTATATAGCGCCATTGATTCCGCAGCGCTGTACAGAGAACTCATTCACAGCAGTCCCTGCCCCATTGGAGCTTACAGTCCAAATTCCCTAACACACACAGACAGACTGGGGTCAATTTTGATAGCAGCCAATTAACCTACTAATATGTTTTTGGAGTGTGGGAGGAAACCGGAGCACCCGGAGGAAACCCACGCAAACACAGGGAGAACATACAAACTCCACACAGATAAGGCCATGGTTGGGAATTGAACTCATGACCCCAGTGCTGTGAGGTAGAAGTGCTAACCACTGTGCCACCGTGCTGCCCAAATTATCAACCCACTTGAGAGCAGGTACACCCCAGAGCAAAAATGAGGTAGATGTGCTGGAGGCAAAGGTCACAGAAGGAGGTGGACAAGAGAATAATGCACTCCACTGTGATATAAGGGTATTAGATTTCAGAAAGGAGTTCAGTGACCATATAAATGCAGAAAGCATTTTTAATGTATTTTATGGTAAGGGGTGTGTGGTACGTTACATTACAGTCATGGGAAAAAATTCTGAAAAGGACACAAATATTATTTTTCACAAAGTCTGCTGCATCAGTTTATATGATGGCAATTTGCATATACTGCAGAATGTCATGAAGAGTGATCAGATGAATTGAAATGAATTTCAAAGTCCCTCTTTGCCATGACAATGAACTTTATCCCAAAAATAACATTTCCACTGCATTTCAGCCCTGCCACAAAAGGACCAGGTCAGTGGTTCTCTCGTTAACAAAGTTGAGTGTGCTGACGAGGACAAGGCAGGAGATCACTCTGTCATGCTGATTGAGTTAGAATAACAGACCAGACTGGAAGCTTTAAAAAGGAGGATGGTACTTGAAATCATTGTTCTTCCTCTGTTAACCATGGTTATCTGCAGGGAAACACGGGCAGTCATCATTGCTTTGCACAAAAAGGGCTTCACAGGCAAGGATATTGATGCTTGCAAGATTGCACATAAATCAACCATTTATCGGATCATCAAGAACTTCAAGGAGAGAGGTTCAATAGTTGTGAAGAAGGCTTCAGGGCGCCAAGAACGTGCAGCAAGAGCCAGGATCGTCTCCTAAAGGTGATTCCGCTGCGGGATCAGGGCACCACCACTGCAGAGCCTGCTCAGAAATGGCAGCAGGCAGGTGTGAGTGCATCTGCTCACACAGTGAGGGCGGCGAAGACTTTTGGAGGATGGCCTGGTGTCAAGAAGGCCAGCAAAGAAGCCACTTCTCTCCAGGAAAAACATCAGGCACAGATAAGGCAAAAATAATAACTAAGTGGCTCAGGAATCAAAACATCGAAATTTTGGGTCCATGGCCACAAAACTCCCCAGACCTTAATCCCATTGAGGACTTGTGATCAATCCTCAAGAGGCGGATGGACAAACAAAAACCCACAAAATTTTGACGAACTCCAAGCATTGATTAGGCAAGAATGGACGGCCATCAGTCAGTATGTGACCCAGAAGTTGATTGACAGCATGCCAGGGCGAATTGCAGAGGTCAACACTGCAAATATTGACTCTTTGCATAAGCTTAATGTAATTGTCAATAAAAGCCTTTGACACTTATGAAATGCTTGTAATTTGACTTCAGTATACCAAAGCAACATCTGACAAAAAGGTCTAAAAACACTGAAGGAGCAAACTTTGTGAAAACCAATACTTGTGTCATTCTCAAAACTTTTGGCCATGACTGTACATGAATATTCGATTTTGAAGAAGATAAACACTTGAGTATTTTTTATTACATACGTCCCAACATTGCCTAACCGGTAAGTGGACCCTTCTGGAGCATGTGGTCATAGTGAAAGTGGAAATACGGAAAGGTTTTAGAGTATAGAAGTACAGCGCACACCTGGGGCTCTTATGTCCGTGCTGTTTGATTTCACACACTCTCCTGCGTTCTTCAAGTCTTGTATGTTACTGCACGGAGATTGAACCTCAAAGGTTCTATAGCTCTTTACATGTTGTAGAACATAGGACTTGAAGAGAGGAATATGCACTTCATAGGAACACACACAGACAGGCTGCCTGCTTAGTGAATAGATACAAGTAAAACAATGTGTGGAAACCGTAGGACGGGGGAGGAGATGGGTGTACAAGTACACATACATTTTGGAGTACTTTAGAGGTTTTCTTCTATTTGTGACTCTCAGAATTGCATACTTGTAAAACATTTCACCTGATACATAGCGGCCTACTTCAGATTTACCTTATATGGTGATGAATTCATTATTTTTTTTAATAAATTACTTAAAGGTACAGTAATATAATTTTAGCTCAATAAAATAAACATGGAGGGCCTGATTCAATAAGGAAAGTAAGCCAAAACTATGTTACAAAGCAAGGGGTGCAAATTAGTTTTTTTATTTTGCACATAAGATAAATACTGGCTGTTTTTTCATGCAGCACACAAATACTTGATAGGTTTATTGTACACCGAAATTTAAAGTTGATCTAGGACATGCACAATCCCAACTATAAATCTTACCCTACATTTTAAATTTAGCTCCCCCTCCAATGCAACGTGGTTTTGCCAAGGTGCAAAGTTACTCATTTTTTTACTTCCTTATTGAATTAAGCTCAAAATGTTCAGGTGGGTTAAAGAGGGGGAGGGGTACAGAAAGAAAAAAGGGGAGGAGAGATAGATAAACATGCAAATTATTACAAGGATAAAAAGAGGAGAGGGCTATGAACACACAATTAAAACATAATTAATTTCAAACCATAACATAGTATGTAATGCAACTTTCCAAACTGTCAACATGAGAAACTGGTCAACTACAATACACTTTAGTTACCATAATCTATAACAAATATTTTTGTCCATAGTTTAAAATATTTACACGTACTTGCCAACTTTTGAAGAGTTAATTCCGGGAGATCCCGGGCAGGGGGCGTGGTTGGAGGGTGGGAGGGGCGGGGCACTGTCAATTGCATAATTTTGGCCCCACTCCTGCTACAAAAATACAGTTTTTGTCTCGGGGCTGGGGCCAATATGACGCGGATCGCGTCATTTTGACAAGCAAGTTGCCGTATGCGGGATACTTGCCTTCTCTTCTGGGAGACCTACCCGAATTTTGGGAGTCTCTCAGACATTCCGGGAGAGTTGGCAAGTATGTATTTACATTCAAAATTATTTTTTGCCCTCTTTCATTTTAACTTTACTTTACTGATGCTCATAAGCACACAAAACTCTACAGTAACAATGTTGTAATTCCAGAAATCAAATCAGTGTAAGTAACTTTGTAAATATGTAAAGATTAAGAATCTTTAGAAATCCTTATGAAGAGACACTTGAATCCCACTCCTTTCTTTCTGTGCTTCTCAGCCATGTCTTTATATGAGCAGAGAGAGGTGTTTAATCCGTTGCCTTAGATACAACCAGTCTCTGCTGTGGATTGGTCATTGTGTCCAGACAGATATGATTATTCTCAGACACCAGACAATTAAAGAGCCTTATTTACTGTTTATATATATATATGTCCCCCAATATGTTCAGTGACCTTTTACTAGAGAGTTGAATATTATATCGCTGTATAAGGTTAAATACACCGACACTGAGAATAAACTACATTTATATATTTGATTTTTGAGACCTAAAACTTCCTTCTGGAATATGCATTAGGATGGATGTTTAGTAATGGTGCTACTGCCAACAGAATATATTGCTTTGGAGAATGGGAAATGGTCAGATATATTGTGTCTTAAGGTTCATCACTTCCAGATGCCGTCACATTCCGACCATAAAGGGGTCAAACATTATTGAAACCTGCTGAAAATCTGTCAGCCCCAGCATTCCACCCCCCCATGAGATCACTCTGAAGCTGTCACACATTGAGCCCTATACACATGTGTATCCAAGATGTTCCAAGCCACTCTGCTGGACAGAAGCGGTTATTTAATGGGGCTCATCATATAACTAATAGATGTGGAAATCAGGGAAGACCATGAACCTGATTTGTAGCCTCTGACTTGTAGCCTATAATTTCACTTCTGGAATAAACTATTTCTAAACATTACTTGTTCAAAAAACATCAAATCTATCTTTCTCGGAGCTTGCATCTAATTTGATGAAACTCTGCTGTGTGTAAAGCGGTAGAAGATATAGTACCCATATCCCCCGTATGTTTGAGATTTTCTCCCAGTTCGGGCACATACTGGACGTTTAATTGGCTTTTGAATAGTTTTGCCCTGGTGCGTGCCTGTGGATGGCAAATTGTAATGTTAGCTCCAGTGGGGAAGGGGCTGACGTACCTGAATAAGGTGTTATGATTGTGCAGAGCCCTGTGATATGTTAGCATATGAAATAAAGCAAAAAAAAAAAAACGTTGAAAACAAAGCGTTACTATCGGCAATGCCACTAGGTGGCAGTAACATTTCCCGGCAATGGTGATGTTACTGCCTGTGCCAGAGAACTAGTGTGGGCAGGGAGATAGGCAGGGAGAACCACATGTCCTGATCTACGAATGGAATAAACCAATAAAGCATACTTGCCAAATCTCCCTGTATGTCAGGGAGACTCCCTGAAATAGGGGTGATCTCCCTCACTCCCTGAAGGGTCTGGCATTCTCCCTGATGCTGAGCCAGTACAAGACGTGGCTGGCTTCGCCATCTGTGGCATGATGACACAGTTCAGAAATTGTGTCCTATGTCCATGTATTGATGCCTATGGAGGTGGCCATTTTCATGGAGACCAAGCTTTAATCAAAGACTGACAGGTAAGACAACAGGACTTCAGTAATGGAGACAGAGATATAAAAGACACTTCAGTCTCTAGATATTCATTAGCTGCTTTTCTCTAACGCATAGTTGCCTACTCTCCCAGAATGTCTGGGAGACTTCCGCTCTTCTGAAAGGCCTCCCGGACTCCCGGGAGAGCAGGGCAAACTCCCGGTTCTCGTCGGCGGGGCTTAATTACGCAAATATTGCATAATCTTAGCCCCCCTGTTTTAATTGGTCAAATTTGTGACAATCGTTTAGGGGACGGCGCCAAAATGATGCAATTCGACAAGCCCCGTCCCCACACACACCTCCCCCGGGATCTCCCTGAAGCCAACGAGGAAAAGTTGGTAAGTATGCAATAAAGACAGTTTTACACCAACAAATTCTTTCTTACCTCCTGAATGTTTTTGTTATTATGGGGACAGTGTGCCATTATGTCATTGTTTTGACTAATTATTTTATTATTTAAGCAGACCAATACAAATGCCCTCTTCATGACAGCCTACAGTCTAAAGTAATGGTTCAGTTTATGGCTAAGCTACCAGCTAAGAAGAAGCCCGTCATGGTCACCATCTCCCAGGGTAGACGGCCCACGCAGGCAGAGTCCAGCAGTTACAAAATCTAGCTGTGATTTTCAGACTTTGGGAATCAATATCTAAACATTAAGGGCCCAATTCATTAAGGCATGCAAAGTGAACGTATGGTGCATTGTTCTTAATTCGGGCATACACACGTCCGTGTTCAACTACAAGCGGATCTGAAGAAACGTCTCTTGTTGAATACGGGTCTAGTTCCGCTCTGCTCTGACAGACAATACACTGCAGGATACAACCAATACATATGCGGAATATAAAGTCCCAGCAGATCGCACAGGAACAAAAAAAAAATTCAATTATTTTCACCATATTATTAATATAGTCATTAATGAAAAGACATTTAAAAAATGATTTTTTTATTCTTCTTCCATGAAATACATTTATCAGGATGTTATTAATGTCTCCTGTACATAAAATGCATTTTTAGAGTTGCTCCTGATTGCATGTTCTTACACGTGTTCTAGTTATGGATTCGCCTCCGTCCTCACTATCACTCAGCACTTACACCCGACCTGTAGCTGGAGCAACTGATATGGCTGAAAGTCACGTGCCTGAGAGATGCTCAAAGCTTGAATCGGACGCTGCTGCGTGAGCTCTCATCCTGGTCATCCCTTACTGTAAATTGTCTACGTACATACAGCCCTTTCCTCCCTCTTTACAAACAAATGCACCTTATACTCCCAGTTGTCTCGCCAACGTTTCTATCTTTTCTATCTTAGATCGGCATAACCTCTTTTCCCCAGGCTGAAAGCAATTGTTTTGCTGGCGGTTTCATCTTTTGTATCGTCTTGACAGCTGAAGGTAATAAATTAGTAGAGGAATACCTGGAATGCCCTACTGAGAGTCTGCCCAGGCCAACAGCTCCTTTCTCCAGGATTCACTTCCCAGATATTGTGGTAGCCAAAATGAACAAAAACATTCCTTCAGTGTTGCCACGAAGCACCATTTTTCCAGTATCCGTCTCACAATGTTTTCATTGACTTGTAGCACTGTTCATGTTTTTTTAAATATGACGATAGATTTATCACAAACATCCAAATAAAAAAAAATAACACCATAAATCAAAACCAGTGCAATGAAGCAGAACCGGACTTTTGAATATAAAATATTTTTGCTACAAAACCTACTTACAGTGTTTAATGAAATGTATACTTTTGTTTGAATTTTGTGATGGATCTCCTTTACACATCGTATTGTTTTTCATTTGCATTGTCTGTGTTTTGTTCCTGTCAAGGTCACATGGTCAAACTAATAGTGATGTGTCAGTAGTCATTAGCATCTCTGTGCTTGCTCCATGTCATAACGATTTTCAGAAGGGTTTTTCAGCCCATCATATCACAGTAGGTTGCCATTATGCAGTTACAGCCTAGATATTTGAAATCTGAGATATCGTGACCATCAATAACTTGTTCTGTTTACCTGCCTGCAGATTCCAAACACTAAAATGAAGCATTCCTTCACAGTTGACTTTACAGCTAATTCTTTTTTTTTACTTAAACAAACATAAGATCCCAGTCAATTCAATAACTGTGTCTGTCTATCATTTATCAGTGGTTAGATACACCCTGCAGAGTATCTGAGGATTCTTCTTTTTTTGGTGGAAGGGACTGTATGTCATACTATGTAAGGGGTTGGGTATGAAATTTCCACAATGAATATGTCGACTTTCAGAATCTCGACCCCATAATGCTGACATGTTCATTAGGTCGATAGAGTTAGAAAGTTGACAGGTTGCAAAGTCGACAGTCACAATGTCGACATGAAACATTGCATTTAAACTGGTAATTCCGCCATCAATACAGTAAAAAGACAAACAAATAAACCCAGAAGAAAATGTTAAAAAAAAATAAAAAAATAAAAAAAATGCATGCTCCCGTAAACAGCTTAACTAAACCTAGTGCTTCCAGCCTAGGCTACTACTAGCAAAATCATGGGGACAAAAAGAAAGATCTTCATCTGTAGTACATCCAGAGTCTTCATCTGTAGTACAGCCATGGTCTTCATCTGTAGTACATCCATGGTATTCATCTGTAGTACATCCCCGGTCTTCATCTGTAGTACATCCCCGGTCTTCATCTGTAGTACATCCCCGGTCTTCATCTGTAGTACATCCATGGTCTTTATCTGTAGTACATCCATGGTCTTCATCTGTAGTACATCCATGGTCTTCATCTGTAGTACATCCATGGTCTTCATCTGTAGTACATCCCCGGTCTTCATCTGTAGTGCATCCATGGTCTTCATCTGTAGTGCATCTATGGTCTTCATCTGTAGTGCATCCATGGTCTTCATCTGTAGTACATCCATGGTCTTCATCTGTAATACATCCCCGGTCTTCATCTGTAATACATCCCCGGTCTTCATCTGTAATACAAACCCGGTCTTCATCTGTAGTACAAACCCGGTCTTCATCTGTAGTACATCCCCGGTCTTCATCTGTAGTACATCCCCGGTCTTCATCTGTAGTACATCCCCGGTCTTCATCTGTAGTACATTCACGGTCTTCATCCATAGTACATTTATGGATTCTTTATAAAATAGAAAACCTTGGTAGATGGCACAAAACTCAACTGTTGAGCTGTTAGCCGCACTGGTCCTATTTATAACATGGGATTTCCCACGACTTGAACTCAAGGGAGTTAATGCCAAGTGCTGACCAAGTGGTGTGCGGAGATCTTTCTTCAGATATGATAGTTAAGGTTTCCGGATTTCAGTTTTGAAAAATTTGGAGGAATCCAGTGTTTAATATTTCTTTTTTTTTCTCAATCAACAAATTAGTGGGGATTTTGATGGTAATGAATAATTAAACCGGTTTTAGGCATGGGTAACTGGGTACAAATTCCCAGGGGATGGACATGGTGCCAAGAGAGAGTGGAGGGTGTCAGAGGACAGATAATTGTCAGCCAAGGAACAGTGGAGAGTATACCTAGAGGAAGTGATGCTGTTTTGAAGGCAAAGGGTGGTCACACCTAATATTGATTTGATTTAGATCTCTCTTCTGTTCATCCACTTTACATTTTGTTTAATGAGCAAAAATAAACTATTAACACATTTATTTTTTTCAAAGCGTTTGCAGCATTTTTTCCACACCTGCTTAAAACATTTGCACAGTACGGTATATGAGACACCAGTGGCGGATCCAGGGGGTGGCGATCGGGGCAATCGCCCCCCATAGCAGGGACTTGCTGCCGACGGCTGCACAGTATGTGCACGTCCAACACACAATCATAGCAGCCGGGCAGCACACTGTCACTGCCGAGCGGAGCTGCACATAGTGTGCAGCCGCCGGCAGCCTTAGATGTCAGAAAGGGGGCGTGGCCTAAATCGCCCCCCCTAATTCGCCCGTGGTATAGCAATTTTCTAGATCCACCCCTGTGAGACACTGACCAGAAAGGCCCACATTAATATATATATATATATATATATATATATATATATTATTGATATATATATATATATATATATATATATATATATATATATATATATAAACGATGTTCTACTTGGATCCATGTGCATTATTTCCATCCTTCTGTCTTCTCTGCCTGGTTATGTTGGAGATCGAGCTCTGCAGCTAATTGTCGACAAAAGATCTCACTGGACTTAAACTTAAATGACAAATCATAGAAGTAATGGGTACAACACTGGTGTTTTGAAATTAGTATTTGTATCTATAAAAGACTAACGCTGCCCCTCACCTTTATAAATATGGGCGTGGTCTGGGCTGTCCTTCGACTGATAGCATGTGCCAATGAAGGCATGAGAAGTCAGGTGGAACGCACAGCGGTTTATAGTATCTTCCGGGTCAGAGGTGAGGAGGCGGAAGTAGACGTCAGACATTGATGTGACCGGCAGCAGATAAACACATTGATTATAAGCTCTTATTATTGTTCAATGTTGTCCCCCCTTTTTGAAGGTGAGAGGGCCCCACCAATGCGGCCCCTGAAGTGCATCAGGTTGTCTATTGCTTTTGTTCAGCATGGTATGACAGTAATATGATCCATGGCTGCCTTAGGACTTGGCCAGCTCTCTCATTGAATGTCTGTATGTGTGTGTATGTAGGGAATTTACACTATAAGCTCCAATGGGGCAGGAACCGATGTGAATGAGTTCTCTGTACAGCGCTGCGGAATTAGTGGCGCTATATAAATAACTGATGATGATGAGAGAGGGTGTTAAACAAATGAAAGAAGAGGATTGGTATATCCTAAAGTGGCACAGAACAGGGGAAATTGGTAAAAGACACTGAGAAGATTTACTCAAAAAAAATTTGATATGTTAAGACATAAATTGTGAAGTAGGATTTGTGTTTTTTTTCTTTTTTTCTTTCAGTCGGTAGTTGATTCCACCTTTGTGGGAAAAATGATGTGCGTAATTTAACCTTTACTCTTTTATTCTTTTCCGGCATTTTGGCGAGCTTTTAACTAGTATACAGTATACTTATATACAGTATAAGTTTACTTGCCGTCTTCTCAAAGTGGAGGCCTCTTTTCCCTGAGCTTACTGGCTATGAAATATCAATTAGTGACAGCATTGAGGCGTGAGGAACTATTGAATTGGTGGGCTGTATAGCATTGCATCCATAATGTAAAGTGGGGTCACCCCCCCCCCCCTTCCCCCGTCCAACTATTTGGTAATGGTTATTATAATTGGGAGACTTGGCAGTAGTGGGAGGTTACTAGCCAAATGTTAGTATCACGTGATGCTTACGTCCAGTCCTGGATCGTCCTCTTACGCCCCATACTCGCTGCTATTGCTAAGTTCTCCGATCAGTCTTCATCATACTGCAGTGTGGCCTGGGGGTTGTTAGGCCGTTTTGCAAATTGTATTTTATTAATTAGTTTTCTGCCCAGTTCTTTTACTTTATGCCACTGGGACATGTATAAAATTCATGCCATATAACTTGGCAGGAAGTGAATGCTTTCCTGTTGAAACAAATTCAGAGTGATTTTAAAAAGTCTAGCAGAGTTTTCTAGGTCTTATGAAAAACTATTTTTCTTCCTGTATTTGGTGAGATGGCAGAGGAGAACAAGCCCTGCAATAATGACAGTAGGAACGAACGTTCTGTACTTGAAATAATTGAAATTGAAGAACAAGGCGAGAGAGTCTCAATCACTTTAGACAACACAATGTTTACTGACATGTTTTGTTCACATCGACTTTATTTTTGTGATTACTTTTTTTTTTTTTTTATTTGCAAGATTTTCGGCTGTGCAGTGAAATTATCTTTCTCCGTTCTATATTTTATGTGCGTCAGCTGCCTGTGCAGAGGCTTGTAAAATATATTAATTAAAAATATTAATCATCATCGGTACACTGCTAAAATGTGCTAGCTCTGAAGATGTGTATAGTTGAATATACAGTGCAAGTTTAATGACAATATGTGATTTTGGATGCCCTCTTTATCACTGTATTCCCCCCTTTCAATCATCATCATCATCACCATTTATTTATATAGCACCAGCATATTCCGTAGCGCATTACAATTGGGAACAAACAGTAATAAAACAATACTGGGTAATACAGACAGAGAGGTAAGAGGGCCCTGCTCACAAGCTTACAATCTATGGGACAATGGGAGTTTGATACACAAGGGTAAGTGCTACATCATATTGAATATTTGTCCAGCTAGAATGCAAATGTTGCAAAGTATTTAGTGGAAGAACACAATAAAACAAACATAGAAGGTTGCGCTGTTGAGTCTACCCAAAAATAATGAATGATAGCATTGGGTATTCTCTAGAGAATAGAGAGAGGCACTGGGTAAAGTTGCATATAGATATTAATGATAATGTAATCTACATAATACAATACATAATATAAAACATTACATGAAGAAATCTGCAGAATAAAAAACACATATAACGCATGTGCAACACAGTAAACTATACTCCAATCCTGGAGTTAAATAAACCAACCGCGGCTGTGATGAGAAAACAGTTGAGCACTAGAATGCGCAATAAAAAGAAAGTGTGGCCAACACTATTTAACACAGTCTCGATTGTAGAGACATATCCAGAGATAGCGCGTCCGCTATTAAAAATCAGTACATCCCGCACATAACATGGCTTTGAGAAAGTGCCTGGTACAGGCACGAAACGCGTCGGGGGTTTTTTGATGTGAGTTGGATCCGGATATACAAGCGCCTCCTATTTCTGAACAATTATCACCTGTCTGTCACGAGAGGAGCACCTGTATTCACCTCTATCTACCGGCCCGTTTTTGCTCCGATCATCACTGCCGGCAGACACGATAAGTACATACTTCAACTATTAAAGACTCTGTATTACTGCTGCGTAGATTACGCTAGAGTCTGAAGTAATAAGACTATTCTGTTGGAACCCGGTATTATCTGTGAGGTCCATGTGTAGTCTGTCCGGCTACATAAGGAGGGAGCTATGAGAACACAGGCCGTACTGGACTAATGTTTACTGATTTGGCTGTCCTTGAACCAGTAACAGGGTGATTTACTTTGCTCAATTATCCATTATCTAAGGAGGATTTTATATTCCTGGTTCGACTCTACCATGTTATGTGCGGGATGTACTGATTTTTAATAGCGGACGCGCTATCTCTGGATATGTCTCTACAATCGAGACTGTGTTAAATAGTGTTGGCCACACTTTCTTTTGTATTGTATTATGTAGATTACATTATCATAAATATCTATATATCTGGTGTAGTCCCCTCTTCATTTAAACACGCTCTCATCTCTTCCATCCTCAAAAAACCTAATCTTGACCCCACCTCTCATGCAAACTATCGCCCTATCTCACTTCTCCCCTTTGCCTCCAAATTACTTGAGAGGATTGTCTGTTGCCGCCTCACTAGACACCTCTCGGACAATTCCCTCCTCGACCCTCTCCAATCCAGTTACCGCCCCCTCCACTCAACCGAAACTGCCCTGGCCAAAGTTACTAATGATCTACTTTTAGCCAAATCTAAGGGTCACTTCTCCCTGCTCATCCTCCTTGACCTCTCTGCGGCCTTCGACACCGTGGACCACCCCCTTCTGCTACAAACACTTCTCTCTCTTGGCCTCTCTGGATCTGTCCTTGCCTGGTTCACCTCATACCTCGCTAACCACTCCTTCTCAGTATCCACGTCTGGCTCCTCTTCCACCCCCTTCCCTCTCCCTGTTGGTGTCCCTCAGGGCTCTGTTCTTGGCCCTCTACTCTTTTCGCTCTACACCTCCTCCCTGGGGGCTCTCATCTCCTCATTCGGTCTTCAGTATCACCTTTACGCTGACGACATCCAACTCTACATCTCCTCGACTGATCTCTCCTCCTCCCTCCTCTCTCGTGTATCTGACTGCCTCTCTGCCATTTCCTCCTGGATGTCATCGCGCTTTCTCAAAATTAACATCTCCAAAACTGAACCGATTGTCTTTCCTCCCCCTAGATTCCCCGCCCACCACATCCATCACTGTTAATAATACCACCATCTCCTCTGTCACCCAACTCCGCTGCCTGGGCGTTACCCTCGACTCCTCTCTCTCTTTCGCCCCCCACATCCAATCCCTCGCCCAAGCCTGTCGCTACCAGCTACGCAACATTGCCCGCATTCCGGCCCTTCCTCTCCCAGGATGCCACCAAAACTATCATCCACGCACTCATCATCTCCCGCCTTGATTATTGCAACCTCCTTCTTACCGGCCTCCCCCATTCCCATCTCGCCCCCCTCCGCTCTATACTCAATGCGGCTGCAAGACTCATCTTCCTTTCTCGCCGCTCCTCGTCTGCCTCCCCTCTCTGCCTTGCCCTACACTGGCTCCCCATTCCTTACAGAATCCTTTTCAAACTCCTGACCGTCACTTACAATGCTCTCTCCCAGTCTACTGCTCCCTATATCTCTAACCTCCTCTCCATTCACACCCCTGCCCGCTCCCTGCGCTTGGCCAATGACCGTCGCCTCTCCTCCACTCTGATCACCTCTTCCCACTCTAGAATCCAAGACTTCTCCCGTGCTGCCCCCCTTCACTGGAACGACCTCCCTCGCTCCATCCGTCTTTCTCCCAATCTGTCCTCCTTCAAGAGGGCACTCAAAACTTACCTGTTCCTAAAGGCTTACCAACCTTCCACCTAACCTCTCCTCTACCTGTTCTTCCCCTCTCTCCTCCCGCCCCCCCTGTTCTCTCCCCACTTACTTCAACTTGCTCCCTGTGTGCCTGAGATCTGTCTACCCTCCCTTAGGATGTAAGCTCATTTGAGCAGGGCCCTCTTCCCTCTGTTCTCCATACCTGCTCTTCTGCTCCGTCTTTACTGCATTAGCCTGCCTGGAGTCTCTGAAGTTTTGGTATTTTTTTGTTAACCGTTTGTAATGTGTCATCTTGTTTAGTCTACTGTTTGTGCTGTGTACGGCGCTGCAGAACTCTTGTGGCGCCTAATAAATAAAGGATAATAATAATAATAATAATCTATGTTTGTTTTATTGTGTCCTTGACCTTTACTGGTGGTTTACAGCGATCCACTACGGGTTTGCAGCAGTTGTGAAGCCAACCATTAGGAGTACCTCTTTCTCCATTAGTTCTATAGGATTTTTGATTATCCTCCCGCTGTGATCACCTGTGAGCGCCAATTTAACCTCTTGGAGGGTTACAAAGTATTTAGTGGGCTGTTTGATCAGTCACACAGCAATGTGGGTAAGAGGGTTGTTGTCTTGTGTTAGCTGTGTAGAGGGTGGTAATAGGGTAACCTAGGGAGATTAAGATGGTGGTTGAGGAATATCATAAGCTTGTCTGAAGAGGTGGGTTATCTGAGAATTCTTGAAGGTTTGAAGACTAGAGGAAATCCTGATTGTGCGAGGGAGTGAATTTCATTAAGTGGGTGCAGCCCGAAAAAAGTCCTGTAACTGAGAATGGGAGGATGTGATGAGAGTGGAAGAGAGACGCAGATCTAGTTGGGATATATTTTGAGACAAGTGAGGAGATGTATGTTGGTGCAATTTTGTTGATGGCCTTTATGTTAGTAGAAGAATTCTGCTGAGTCACTGGTTCCTTAGTGAATTGATAGGCTGCATTCTCTATGATGTCACTTGTTCCTAGTGAATTGATAGGTTGCATTTTCAGTGATGTCACTGGTTCCTAGTGATTAATAGGATGCATGCTCATTATTGCTCAATATTGGTTCAGTCCTTAAAAAATGGCTGTCTCGCCTGTGTTGATTTAAATCACCGCACAGAACACAGAACACTGCACAGGAACGGCGTGGTCCTGGAAAGTTAGACTGAGTGGTTCTGCAAGTTGGGGGGAGGGATTTATATAAAAAGTTGCCTGTATTTAAAAATTATACTATGTCTTTTCTTTCATATTTTATTAGTACCTTCACACAATGATCTACATTTGTACTTTTATTGTGCGGCTGATATTTTACAGATTTTTATATATGTATTAATATCCTTAATTTACGAAGTGCGGACATAGTACGCTGCGCTGTACATTGAGAAAATCATGACAGATCACATGCAGTGACATGAAACAGCAGGTAAAGATGGCTTTGACCAATTGAGCTTACACTCTAAGAGGTGTGGGGAACATTCGATGCATACATAAGGTAGTGGACAAACAATTTTAGACGCTGGTGCACTAAGTGTGTGTGACTATTGCAAGGTAACAGTATTTTCACCCGCCAATAATAAAGCAGCCACTGATGTATTTACTTATTTTTATTACTATAATGGGAGTTGTGTTCTGTGGGTGGTGAGTCCGTGCTGATGTCTGATTGGTCAGAGGTCCTTTAGAAGCCTCCGAATTTCACAATATAGTTCTGAAGAATTGTTCTGTGTTGCAAAACCAGTTGAGTTTTTTTCCCCTATATCAAGAATTAACTTGTAAACAAGCCTATCTCAGACATGTTACTAAGTACAAAGAACACCAGAATATTTTACAGTAAGTAATTTAAGACAATAGTGTCTTTTTAAAAGGAAAATACAGTGCAACGTTTAGGTAAGTTTTACAACCGACGGGTAGTGGCCTCATTCATGAGGATAATGCATACTTGCCAACTTTCTCATCTTGAAATCCGAGAGCCTGCGGAGGAGGTGGGCGTAACGCGTCATTTGACAGCGGGGGGCGGGGCCAAATGCCGCGATTCACCGGGAATCGCGGCGTTTGGGACTTAATTCTGCCCACTTCACTAGGAAGTGGGCAGAATAATCCAGAAGCGGGAGATTGCCACACTCGCCCGGGAGTCCGGGAGACTCTCGCAAAATGCGGGAGTCTCCCGGACATTCCGGGAGAGTTGGCAAGTATGGGATAATGCGCCCTGCCACACTGCAAAGATTGTTGAGGAACATGACAAAGAGTTCAAGGTGTTGACTTGGCCTCCAAATTCCCCAGATCTCAACCAAGATCTGTGGATGTGCTGTAAAGACAAGTCTGAGCCA
Source organism: Mixophyes fleayi (assembly GCF_038048845.1). Taxonomy (NCBI): domain Eukaryota; kingdom Metazoa; phylum Chordata; class Amphibia; order Anura; family Limnodynastidae; genus Mixophyes; species Mixophyes fleayi. The sequence goes on along the minus strand of NC_134403.1, from coordinate 21,965,404 downwards.
TGGAGGCCCAACTCGCAACTTACAGGAGATAAAGGATCTGCTGCTAACGTCTTGGGGGTATATTTACTAAACTGCGGGTTTGGAAAAGTGGAGATGTTGCCTATAGCAACCAATCAGATTCTAGCTGTCATTTTGTAGAATGCACTAAATTAATGACAGCTAGAATCTGATTGGTTGCTATAGGCAACATCTCCACTTTTCCAAACCCGCGGTTTAGTAAATCTAGCCCTTGGTGTCAGATACCACAGACACCTTCAGAGGTCTGGTGCGGTCCTTGTGGAGATTGATGTGTGTGTGTGTGTGTATATATATATATATATATATATATATATATATATATATATATATATATATATATATGGGACATTTATGAAAAAAAGTAAAAGTCGGTGTTTATTAGATGTTTGCTATCGTTTTCTAGACTACACTAGAAAAATGACAGAAAATTTGGTTGATAGGAACAACATCAACTTTTACTTTTCACCAGTTTCCATAAATGTGCACAGTGAGGTGTTGGGTGGATTTATCAAACTTTCTAAAAAGGAAAAGTGGAGATGTTGCCCATAGCAACCAGTCAGATTCTAGCTATCATTTACTTAGTGCATTCTGCAAAATGGCAGCTAGAATCTGATTGGTTACTATAGTCAACATCTCCATTTTTTTCAAACCCACTGTTTAATAAATATATCCCTAATTGTCTATGGGATAAATCTATTAAGCTGCGAGTTTCCGGTGGGTTTGAAAATTGGAGATGCTGCCTATAGCAACCAATCAGATTCTAGCTGTCATTTTGTAGAATGTACTAAATAAATGAAAGCTAGAATCTGATTGGTTGCTATAGGCACCATCTCCACTTTTTCAAACCCGCAGTTTAGTAAATATACCCCTAAAGTGCTGTTTAGCCAAGTAAGGAGAGTTATATTTAATTAACAAATGTATTTATTTAGATATCCCCTTTATGCAAAATCCTTGGTAACGCAACATCGTTTCAGTGTCCAATGTAATGTCCGTTTTCTTGTCGACAAATATATGACATCAGACTACTCGCCTGTGCTGTGTGTGTAGCCCCCTCTGTGAACCAGTTTCAGTTGGTTGGTTTAAGTCTAATGTTGATATTCTCACGGTTCAGTGCCATTGTTTTACCTACGGAGCTTTCCAGAGCTTGTGTATTTTATTTTTTGAAAGATTGATTGGGTAGCGTGCATTGTGAGCGTCTCTCAGCTACCAGGGAATGATGCCGGATTCTTGCCCAGCTCTGTATAAACATTTTGGAAATGAGCTTCTGCCTTGATAGAGTGTATGTTACAGACTTGGGTCTCGTCATCTAGTGTACACTGGGAATGTTTTATCTAGAGTTATTTTAAGCATTTATCTGAGCTGTGTATTGGGGATTTTCATCAATTTCAGGTGATTGGTAAATAAATAGCATTTGCATTAATGGTCTGTAGATGCCATAACAGAACAACACTCCATTAAAGTGTCGGAGAACTTTTCTCATATGCTACTAATTCAGCATAAAATCAGAATTGTCTTGTAGACTCCTTGAGAATCATGTTTTGAAAAAAAACCAACTAACATCAATTGTACAGATTAAGGGCATGAATCAATTAGGTATTGTGCAAAGAAGGGTTACTTAATGGTGCTACATCACAGAACTTACAAGGAAAGACCAAGGGATAGATTTTTAAACCTTCTAAAAAAGAAGACGTGCTGCCCATTTCAACCAATCAGATTCTAGCTATCATTTCCAATAATGTAGTAAGTAAATGATAGCTAAAATCATATTAGTCACTATGGGAAGCACCTCCACCCTCCACTTCACCTTTTAAAAGAAGGTTTGATAAATATACCCCAACAATCTCAATATAAACATAAGTATATATATATATATATATATATATATATATATATATATATATATTATACACACACACAAGCACACATATTGGAGCAGAAAATGGAGAAGGGGGTATGTTGAAAGATTTAAAATATATTTTGGATTTTAACGTGCTACAAAAAGAAAGCATTCTATAGAGGAAGAGATCTATTAAAACCAAAGGACATACACGAAGACTGGAGGGTAGTAGGTTTAGAGGAATTTGTGGAAGAATTACTTTACCGAAAAGGTAGTATATAGGTGGAATAACCTTCCAAAAGAGGCAGTGGATCAAATAGGGACTGGGATTTTTAGGGATAAAAATGGACAGGTGGGATGAAACGTTCCCTCAAGCTTTCCGTTTTAGAAAGCCGAATTACAGTGCAAAATTATTAACAAAACCACCATTCTTGAGAAAATCTGATAATCTTTGCCTCTCCCTCTCTGTTTTGTACTTTCTGAAATATAATGCCTTATTTAAATGAGCTGTTTGTGTTTGCTGAAGATCCTGCGACATTAAACTCGTGGGATCTTCCAGAGCCAATCAGGAGCCTGCCTTGAAATCTGTCACACTTCCTGCAGTTCGATGATGTCATAGAACGTTTCTTGGGGAGCAGTGAGCGTAGGCTTGCCCGTATTCGGGATGTTTACTTCATTGTTTTGTATGGCTGGAGGTTTGGGTAAGGGCAGAAGCCTCAGTAATGTATAGTTACTTTCTTGACTGTAATTCCTCCCTAATGCTTTAAAATGACAGCGTTTTTTTCCCAAATATCATATTATTTTTCTCAGGTTTGAGAGCGGAGTGTATGTGCTTTGTTTTTTAAGATGACTCAATCAATGTTGGTTCATTTTTTTCCCCCCCTCAATTGTGCATGTAAGTAATAGACCTCTGCAGCCGATATGGTTATTTCATTTCAGCAACCTATTGTCTTGGCAGTAATTTACTCTTTCAAGAGCTTTCTTTCTCCGTTGTTCTGTTTACATCATAACATCATTGATTTCGATGAGAGTCGCTCTTTCTCTGTAACCACTAAGCGAACGTTATAGTCCAAAGCAGTGATTGGCAACAGGCGAGCCCAGCTCATTCCTGCTTTATTGTCAGATGTGTTTGTTATAACTTGTATAAAATCATCATCAGCTATTTATATAGCGCCACTAATTCCGCAGCGCTGTACAGAGAACACACTCACATCAGTCCCTGCCCCATTGGAGCTTACAGTCTAAATTCCCTACCACACACATACAGACAGACAGAGAGACTAAGGTCAATTTGATAGCAGCCAATTAGCCTAATTTTATGTTTTTTGGTAATGCGCTCAAGGTTAGAGGGCCGCCTGTGCGCCCCCCTTGAGTTGTATCAGGTTGCCCATCACTGATATGTACCGTATCAAACAAGAGATTTAAAGCCATTCTGTTTGTTAAAACGTCAGCCTCGTTCATCTTAGTCATACACTGTATCTGTTTGTGTCTGACCAAAGCGTCTTACCCTATCGGCACGTAGCTTCAATATAGCTATATTTATTATCTTAATTCATATACTGTCCTTTCTGGATTTACAGAACAGAAAGTAGATGTTAAAGGGGATTTTCCATTGTTCACATGACTTCAATTTGTTGGCTTGTACATTCTCCCCTCGACTATTACAAAGCACACTTGAGCATCTTTTTTTTCTGTGTTTAGGCTTTTCCGTGCTTTTACCCCATGTAGTGCTAACCAGCGTTGGCTCTAGCAGCCAGGGGTGGGGGGCAGTGGAAGGCACTCCTTTGACCCCTAGGGGCATATTCAATTGTTGGCGGTTTCCGCTGCGGAAAAATAATACCGTTATTACGGTGATACTAGCCGGATTTCAGTTCGAAGCTCCCTGAGCCGCAAACTGAAATCCAGCGTGAAAAGTACCGTAATAACGGTATTTACGCGCACTATTACCGTAATGACGGTAATAGTGCGCGGGGCGCGTTACTTTTGGCTGTAACGCCAACAATTGAATATGCCCCTTAGTGTTCACTTGCAATAAACGCAAGTAAATCGAGCAGGTAGCATCCAAAATAAGCCGCAGTTCCACTGCCGCTCCCAAACACGAGCGAAAATGTGTAGGGGGCCATTGCAACCAACTGGTCCCATCACCATCCCCATGTACATGTTTCTTTTAATGTAAACAATGCTTGATTTTCAACACCAGCGGGTAAGAAGCCTTATAGCATCGGGCATACGTTATTTTGTTGCCCTGGGGTACGAGACAGAGCTGCTTTCTGGATACAATTGTTTCTGATGCAGATAGCTGTGCCTGATGAAAAAATACATGGCTGAAAAACACAGACAGAAGCTAGAATATAAACTTGTACAAGCTAGTTAAGCTCAGTACACAGCTATACAATTATCATGCAGATCACACAATAACTGACTTTGGTCAGATACTGAATTAGTGTCATGTTTTATTGTACCAAAGCACATCGCATCTGTTTATTTGGTTTTATAACTTCCTAAAAATCACGATCAGCGATGGAGCGATGTCTGATGTGGACGTGTGGGGAGATATCTGTACAGTGTACAGAGTCAGGATCTTTTCAGCACATGGTTATGACAGATGAAGATCACAGATCTGAAGATAAATCATGTAGGTGTGTACACAGGAATCAGCATGATCATCGGGACTGTCAGACGTTGGTAACATTGTTACAAAAATCATATCTGAATTATTTTTCTATATTGTATACACAGCTTAAGTCCGAGTCATCTGAAGGTGGGAAAAAAGGAGATTTAAGATATAATGCAAGATTAAAACTGTATCTTAATATAACATAGAATGGGTCAGTTATTTAAACTTCACTCATATATATGTACGTCCTTATACGCTACCTTTGTGTCTCAAAGGCAACATTTTACCGAAATGTTTACAATGCCTGTGACACCCCCTCCTTGGTATTTTGACTCCCAACGTATGTAGGAGGCAACATTGAGATGACTTCACAGATGCAGATGATTTTCCCGGTCTGTACATCTGGCTGTTCAGTATAGAAGAGGACGAATAGGGCAGCACAGTGGCCTAGTGGTTAGCACTTCTGCCTCACAGCACTGGGGTCATGAGTTCGATTCCCGACCATGGCCTTATCTGTGCGGAGTATGTTCTCCCTGTGTTTGCGTGGGTTTCCTCCGGGTGCTCCGGTTTCCTCCCACACTCCAAAAACATACTGATAGGTTAATTGGCTGCTATCAAAATTGACCCTAGTTTCTCACTCTCTGTCTGTCTGTGTGTGAGTGTGTCTATATTACGGAATTTAGACTGTAAGCTCCAATGGGGCAGGGACTGATGTGAATGAGTTCTCTGTACAGCGCTGCGGAATTAGAGGCGCTATATAAATAAATGATGATGATGATGACTGCTTGTGTCAGTCTGCGTTATCATTAGAAGAGTTAGCAACAGGAAACGGTCTCAGCAACCTGGTAGTCGTCAGCTAGATTCCACCGTCCAGCTTGTTCCCTCAGGCTCATGTCCTGTGATTGTTACACTGACCGAGAGGAAGGACAGAATGAAGCTTTGTGTAAAGCGTTCCTGCTGATTTACATTACTGAAATGTATATAGTATCAAACAGAGCAAATGTGCGTGAGAGATTACACAGAGTCAGGATGAAATAAAGCATTTTCATTTAAAATTGGCTCCATAAGTAAGTCTATTCATTTCTATTCGGGAATAAGATTAATGATATGAAACATTGTTTCTTAGGGGGGTATTCAATTGTCAGGGAGTTGTTGTTTTTTTTGTGTTAAGTCATTTTAACGCTGTTTTTTTTATCATGGATTCAATTCCATTTTTATCGCTCAGTTTTTTTCGTGAAACGGTCCAGTAGAAGGTCTATTGAAAGTATAGGGTGTGCGAGAGACAGACGCGTTAAAAGCTATTCAATTGTTTTTTAACGCAGCGGGTTAAACAGGCCAATATGGTGTTTTATCTCGCACCTCTTTGGGGTGTGTTAAAAATAAAAAAACCTCTGAAAAGTATTTGAATTCTTGAAATAGTGTGAAAAAAAAGTTACTTATGTTTATCACTAATGCCTAACATGTACAAGTTGATTTTCTTGTGAAAAAATAATGAAATAAAATAAACATAAAATAATTTAAAATAAATAAAATCACTAATTAATATTTATGCATGTTTTTGGTACAAATATGAATGTAGTAATGTGTTTTGACATGGTATAGATGATTCTATGGTAAAAAATAGTTCAATTAAAAAATATGCTAAAGAAAGTACTGTAATGTAGATATTATTAATGTGTAATGCAAATATGTATGAAAATGTATGCAAAACCTTTCTTTGTGTAATACATGACCATGTTAAAACTCCCCTAAAAACTCGCAAACACAATGTTTAACACGCGGGGGAAGCGTTCCCTCTTTTTCAATTGAATTGCACAAGTTTTCGCGCTGCGCTAATTAAAAACGGTCGCTATTGCAGTTATAAACCCGCGGGAGATTTTTTTTTTTTTGTTATGCTGCAGGGAAAAAAAACTTGCGGACAATTGAATACCCCTTTAGCGGTTTTATTTTTTTACAAAAAATCTTTTTGGAACGTTACTGTGTTATTTAATTGTTTTTTTTAGCTATAAGCTAAATTGTACGTCCTCCTCTGATTAATTCCATGTTTGTCTCCTTCACAAGTGATATTTTTCTCCGCTAACGGAATATATTTCAGTTATGTAGTTGAACACAGGTCTATCAACTGGCAGATTTAGGGGGCTGTCCATTTTTGGACAACGCCTCGTTAGTCAAATACTACTCCACGAATAGAAGATATATACTATACATGGGAGTATTTTCATCTACGTAAATTGGACAACCCTTTTAATTGGTATCTTGAATAAGTTAGAGATGTTGAATAAGACAGATAAACAGGGATACAAAGGCTGCAAATTGACTTGCAGTCATCATCATCATTTATTTATATATACGCCACTAATTCCGCAGCGCTGTACAGAGAACTCACTCACATCAGTCCTTGCCCCATTGGGGCTTACAGTCTAAATTTCCTAATACACACACACTGTCACAGGCTAGGGTCAATTTGTTAGCAGCCAATTAACCTACCAGTATGTTTTTGGAGTGTGGGAGGAAACCGGAGCACCAGGAGGAAACCCACGCAAATACGGGGTGAACATACAAACTCCTCACAGACAAGGCCATGGTCGGGAATTGAACTCATGACCCCAGTGCTGTAATCCAGAAGTGCTAACCACTGAGCCACCGTGCTGCTTAAATCACTTTTGTGATTTAAATGTGGAACAACGGGAGGGGCCTTCTTTGCCTTTATGTCATCGGCCAACATGAAACGTGGAACAGTTGTGTTTTCAAGGTGATCATTTCCTTGACCACAAAACAATCTGCTAAGTTTGACCTTCCATATACCATGGTAAAATTGAGTTCACTAACATATCAGGTGTAGATAAATACCAAGTGCCAGGTAGCCAATGCACTTAAAAAAATTATTGCTGGCATCTAACTTTTTGTAAACACTTCAATAGATGCATATCTTCCTCGACACCTTAAAAGATCTTGGGCCTGATTCATTAAGGATCTTAAATGAAGAGGATTCTTATTTCAGTCTCCTGGACAAAACCATGTTACAATGCAAGGGGTGCAAATGAGTGTTCTGTTTTGCACATAAGTTAAATACTGCCTGTTTTTTTATGTAGCACACAAATACTTGATAGCTTATTTGTACACTGAAATTTAAAGTTGATATGTGTGTGCTACATGAAAAAACAGGCAGTATTTAACTTATGTGCAAAACAGAACACTCATTTGCACCCCTTGCATTGTAACATGGTTTTGTCCAGGAGACTGAAATAAGAATCCTCTTCATTTAAGATCCTTAATGAATCAGGCCCCTTGTTCCTAGATGTAACTGACTGTCTCTGTAATTCTAAATGATTGTGCCCACCCCTGTAGTAGACTATCTGTAACATAACGTGTAGAAAAAGTGAAGAGAAGGAATGGGGGATATTGTGTGTGTGTGTGTGTGTGTGTGTGTATATATATATATATATATATATATATATATATATATATACACATTACAGTCATATTTTTAATATAGTAATGCTTTTCACACATTGTTTGGCCAATTTGGACACATTGCTTTGTTTGGTTTGGTTGTCCAAACTAATGAATAGAAATGGTAAAGTCCTTAATGGCAACTGATGATTGATGCAGTCATTCGGAGATATGATTTCCCACCAGGTCGAATAAAACTTTGCCGGCACCAGTAGATCTGTTTAAAGCCACACCTGTGCAAACGCTTGCCCACCGTGGCCTCTAACCGCCATTGGCATTGCTGCACGTATAGGTACCATGAAATAGGCGGAGGTTACTTTATATGTCTTGGCTTTAATTTGTAATAATATTGTGGATTCAGTAATGTGCTGCTCATGTTGTTAGTGTCTCACCAGTGTTACAATATGTCATCCATTTTTAAAGGCTACCATTGTTCAACGAGAGAGAGAGAGAGAGAGAGACACCCCACAGGTTTGTAACACTCAGTGTAATGTTATTATAAACATAGACATTGTAACAGTTTTGGACACTCCCTGTATCAAGCCCAAATGGAGAAGTAACAATGTAGCAAAGACTCATCATTAAATAAGTTGTGTACAGTCAAAGTAACCACAGTAATATAAATAATCTACACAGCGACAGAGAGAACATGTACTAAAGCAGATAATGCTGCCTTAATTTGTAGCAAATCTGATACAGAACCTATTCTTAGTTCTTTATTCTATACACTGTATTATATACTTATATACTATAAACTATTCACAGAACACCTAAACAGAGATCAAATATTCATAAAGAACAACAGATACATCCTGTTAGATACATAAATGGTAGTTATAATCAATGCCCTTAGGTCAGCGTGTATGTACCCAGTATACTTTATGTTGTTTAAACATTATTGTCCTTCTCTCCCTCTATGAGGTTCTTGGTGTATGATCAATGACCGTATATTTCACTTTTGCCAGCCGGCTTCTGCATAGTTCCTATCTCTGTTGTTTATGTATATATGATGTATTTTGACCAGTGTGCTCCTTCACTTCCTGAGTAATTTTCCCATGATATAGCAGGCTACACGGACATTAGATCATGTAAACAACATGGGGTGACCGACACGTAAGGCAACCTCTAATCTAGTGTCTCTGGGCCTGATTCATTAAGGAACTTAAGTAAGAAAACTTACTCAAATTATTGCCTAAGTTTTCTGGACAAAACCATGTTGTAATGCAAGGGGTGTGAATTAGTTTAAGGAAAATACTGGCTGTTTTTTTATGTAGCACACAAATACTTGATAGCTTATTTGTACACTGAAATTTAAAGTTGATATTTGTGTGTCACATGAAAAAACAGTCAGTATTTAACTTGTGTGCAAAATAATAAACTAATTTGCACCCCTTGCATTGTAACATGGTTTTGTCCAGATAACTTGAGTAAGAAAACTTCCTCAAATTCTTGCCTAAGTTCCTTAATGAACCAGGCCCTCTATCTTTAATGAGGATGATTAAAGGAACTACCCTTCATCATAATGACACAATGGGTATGAACCAAGAAACGGTAACCCAGGCTGTTTAGTACCAAGATTTGTGGAAATTTTCGGAAGCAGTGTCAACATTAATATCTGCTCTTACCAATAGTTCTTGGACAGTAGGAATGCTTCTAAGCGATTGTAAAGGGGGATTTTGCATTCCCAGGATAACAGGAAAAATTCCCCTTAATGAACCACTGCTTCTTAATTACAGAGAAGACTTGAGAAATTAAGACACAAGTGAGTGGCCAAATTGTGATAAAGGTGTTGTCTAAACTCCCCCGTTCTTCCTCTAATAGTGATTTGAGATAAACCGTTTCAGTCAATTTCATCGTCATTATTTCTCTGTAAGGTGCCTCAAACCTCATCAGCGTCAGACAGTCAGAGATACAATACATACAACCTACAAATCACACATAACAAGCACGTACGATGTTGACGAAGAAGGTGCAGACATGAGATAGAGGATAGAGAGGGATAGTACATGGGAGCTTACAGTCTAAGTCAGGAATAACCCGGAGTCAGAATCCCTGACTTTACTAAAGACCCCGGTTTCAGGCCTTAATCTACATACAGTGGGTTGATAAAAACACCATAAAATGTAACAACCGATTACAATCAGTTACCTTAGTTAGAGCATTTCTACTAACTTTGTCTTCATTCATAGATACACCATTGACTCATATCAGTATGTATTATTACACTTCAATTGCAAGACCACTTATTAAGATGAAAATAACATATATACACACACACACACACACACACACACACACACACACACACATCAATTACTACAACCCCCTCCTCCCCAGCTTCAACACCTCATGGCTCCATCTAGACCACACTGAACGAGGACTAATAATTTTTCAGTACCATATGCAAAAGTCATCTGAAGCAATCCATCTACAAAAAAGGTAAATAATGCACAATGGTGTATGGTGTATACAGTTGGTATTTACAAAAATGTTGGAGTAGAAGGTAGGGACTTTGGTACCCGTGGAGTGCACCCCTGGACCCTCTGATGAAATCGCTGCCTTTGATGAAATGCGTCGGTCATTATTAGTTTCTTCTATATGAGATGCTGCTCCATAGTCCATAAACCAGCTGGGGGGTCCTGACAACGCTCCACACAGCTGGCATATTGGGAATAGTGCGATGTGAACAGAAGGTGCATACCATAAGAAACTTGGACACTTGCGGTCCTGAAAGCTGGGTTACCTATATTTGTCTCATTTTCCACTTGCCTCAGTGGATTCACCCCAGCTTGGATCACTCTGTAATATACATATTACTTGCTGACCAGCTCAATATTCTACCATAAGGAACATGGACTTACAATGCACTTACTAATCAATGAAAATCCTGTTTTGGATATTTTTTAGTAATCAGATTTATTTCGAGCCTCAGCCTTTTCTTTCTATCGATTGTTCAGGTCTGCAGATTTTGCTGTTTATAAATGAGCAAAAATTCAAGTGAGAATAAAAATCTAGCATCTGTGAGTCACGCCACTAAGAGCCTTTCAACCCTGCACAGATCCATGTGCCTCTCTGTATCAGAAGGGGATGTTTATCAGAAGCATTAGGTGATGGACTAGGAGGCTTCAGCCAGATACCAGTGGGTTCTGAGTCATGAGGCCGGGTCACCACTTCTGGGAAGGATGTAATGCAAACCCTTTGTGCTCCGGCAGTAGAGCATAAGATGATACTGTAACAAGATTATACTCTTATTAAACATGCAGTTATTTAATAGCATTTCCCTGAAGCTAAGCTACAGGGTAACGATTCATTTCTATTTTAGATTCTAATGAAACAACTTTATATAGCAAGTGCAGTTTCGGATTACCCACCACTCCCTCACCTGGTTTCCACAGGGGACATTTCTCCAGAGAGCCACACTTCCCATCCCCTATCTGTACTTATGGTTTCCACAGGGGACATTTCTTCAGAGAG